>NW_007578177.1:291578-384971 GCF_000690725.1 Stegastes partitus
TTTTTGGTCACACACCTGTTTGAGTCGCTGCAGTAACTGATTGGAGACTAGAGGCTTATCTGTGCAGCCACCCTGCTAGTGTTGACTGTGGCCCACATCTGAGGCGTTTAGGAAACAATCAGTGAAACTGTATCATCTATTTTAAGTGAGTGAGGTATTTGAGGCACTATTTTACTGACATTTTGCCTCCAGGAGATGCTCTGAATTCACATAAAAAATGAGTTTAAGTCATTAGCGGCAACATTGAAGTGAAGGCAGTGCTATAAAAACGTAAAGTAGAATAAAAATCAGTACATAATCGTAATAAATAACTATGATCTTGCCATAACTATGCAGCCCTTATACACACTATGCATTAGGGATCAGCATCATAACGATAAGTAATCCTAACTGGATGTTTATTTTTCTCCGAAACACTTACATTGGTATTTTTTTAATCAAACCATAACTTCCTTTTAAAATAGATTTAATTGAGCTCCTCCACGGTCTTTCCATGTACCCCTTGGCAGGCGCAGAAGTACCCCCTGGGGTCCAAGTAGCCCTAGTTGTGAATCATTAATCTATCCACCAACTGAGCAAACTGAACCTAACTCGTTGCTTCGCCCTCTGGGAACGACTGTGGAAGAGCAAATGACATCAAATCGCTTCATGCCGCATGTTCCGTGAACTTGACACCAGCGCCTGGTTTATTAGACACAGTCGTCTTTTAAGGCTCTAACATGGGAGTGGTGCAGCGGTATAGTGCCACAGGGCAGCGTTCACAGCGTGTCAACAGCAACAGTAAATCAGCTGCCCGCTCTTTATCTCTGCTCTGCCTCAGCAGCTAACAGGATTGGAGAGTGACAAATTCCATGTAGCATAATTACATCAATCTGATTGCAAATTATGCTAATCCTATTACAAAAAGTGGTAATTGAGTAAAGTGGAGATACTTGTGACGGCATTTGACACGTTTGAAGAGCTAAAGACATGTCGATTGTGGTGTTTCGTGGGTGTAAATATTGGCAAAAACTGTTCCGATTGTGACGATAAATCTATTTTCAAATTCAAAAATACCTGCAGGAATAACAGGACTGTAGCGCTGCCGAGCTGGAGCGATATAACACCCCGCGGTTCCAAATAATGCTTTAGCAGGTAGTACAGCTAAATTTCATTCTGAGGGTGACCTTGCCCTGTTTCAGCCCAGCAGCTGCTCAGTCTGTCAGGCTTTTTTTCCTCCGTGTGCCACAGCAGCAGCTGAGGAGCCATTTTGGGGCCTGATGCATTCAACAGCTGGTGGTGCCAAGCCCAGGGTGGGCGTAGGAGGAGGAGGAGGAGGATGGGAGAGGATGGGGGGGGGACGCGAGGTCGTCTGTCTACTGAGCCGTGGAAACATGGGACACGGAGCATGTCGGACGGCAGGCGCGCAGCCAAATGGCAAAACAACATTTGCGGCGGGACCGGGAACAGTACTTCACTCGAATGGCTCTTCCAAGATCCAGCGCTGACCTAAAATCACATTTAAACTGCAGCTATAAGCGTCCCATCACTCAAACTACTGTGTAATGCATTCCATGAGAGCGCTCCACATATGCTGCATGTTTTAGGAACCCCAGAGCCGGTCTCGCTCCACAGCCCCGTTCCCATCCTGAGCCAGGTATGCGTTGAGTGTGCGTGCGGACACGGTGAGACAATGCACCGCTTGTGGATTTCTGAGACACGAGCTTCGCTTTTGAACAGCATGAGAAAAAGTAGAAGTGGATGGGATCCCACTTTTCCTTATGATCCCCGGGATGTGTTTACACAAAATCAGCCTGAGTGGTGTCAGGTAATGGAAAAATCTCTGTCGGTTTGACTGTTTACAGACACTAGAGGATATGTGAGAGGGAGTCGTTTAGCGGATGACCTTTGTCTTGAAATATCTCAAACCTCTAGTTGCACTTCACTGCACCTCGCTCGCTCCGTAATGACGATCCTCATCCACAGCCAGATGTTCACGGCACCTCTTTTTTCTTTTCCTGGTGCTGTTTGGAGTGTTGTGGTGCGCACACATCGTGGACTGAAGCAGAGAGGACGCCACATGAAGGTGGAGTTTCCTGTTAAGTTGTTTCTCTCTAACGTAGATCATCCTACCGCTGCCGAGCTGACACTCTGGGAAGGATTTCACTCTGCCTTTATGGTTTCGCTCAATCACGCAACCTGCTGTGCGCGCTTGAGTTTCTCTCCGTCCTTAAAAATAATGCGCCGTGTGTGTACTCTTTGAGCCTCGTGTGTGTGTGGTTGTTTTAAAGGGCGTCTGCGGAGATGACAAGACAGCTGAACAAATGAAGAAAGAGATAAACATTTGGACGGGACGCACCAGGTGGATGGCGAGTGGTATCCAGATGGCGCTGTGACAAATCAGACTGATACAGTTCTCAACGTTGTCCTTTATGAAATGAGAGAATTTAGAGGGAAAATTCTCATTTAAGAAGCTGTCAAAGTCAAGCAAAACAACTTTGAGGAATAACATTTTACCGCAGACTTCACATCCTGCACGCTTGTCTGGTGTAATTATATTCCAGTCGAGCCTCTGATATCATCACACAAGCAAGAAAATAAATCACAAATAGGTGTATTTATCAAGCACGCACTAGAGGTCTGACTAATTAATCTGGCTGATTAGTTGTGATTTTACGACAGGGGACAGTTAAAAGGCTATGAAGGGTAAGACCGCACCAGCTACTGAATGTCTACCGCAGCGAATAGATCTGTTTCCATGCTGCGGAGCCACGTTTCAAATTCACCCAAAAGCCTCGTCTCCAACAGTCTACATATATCGCGAAGAGGGAAAAACTAAACATGTGGCCGCACTGTGCAGGAGAGAGAAGCAGAAGCAGATGGAGAGACGGAGCTATCTGCTAAACTAGCGGTCCTAACATAGCACACAGAAGATAGTTTATCCTGGCTCGGAGACGGGCCTTCAGGGGATGAATGTACACGACAGTCGGCACGGTAAAGGTAACGGGTTCGCCTGATATTTCTGAGCATGTGATACACAAAAAATGTCTATTAAACTTGACTAAATGCACCTCCGGTAAACAAAAGGTTACATGCTGTAGGTAATTTATTCTCAATTTCTGCTCGACCATCGCCTGAAACTTTCACAGCATAAAATGTGGATATTTACAAAGGTGTTTTTTTGAATTATTAGCTTGATATATCAAATACTTTCCGAGGTATTTTCTTTGAAATGGTGATGGCATGGTGAGAAATAACTGAAAATCCCAGGCTTTCATCTTCAGTCGTTCCTGAGATATTGTCATTCAAGCAGAGCTTCAATTTTCAATGTGCAAAAGAAAAAAAAAAAAAAAAAAAAACGTGCTAAAAATTGGTGGATTTCGTTTGAAGCTGGCTAAAACCTCTCAAAATTCCTTTGTGCAGGGACTCTGTGTATATTTTAAATGAAAAATTAGCAGTGAATTTTGCAAAACAGGTGCATGAAAACAGCAAGCATTCGTCATGATTTAAAATCAGGGAAATTATGTGGTATTAGATAAGATATATGAGCCCAGATAAAGCAGCAGCAAAGCACACAGCGGTGGCCATATCCGACATTTATACAACACTTAGAGCTTTTGTTACAGCAACTGTAGATATTTATGTAGGATTGATATATTTTTTGCACTGCTGACAAAGTACAGATCTGCTTTAACAAACAGACACAATGCAGTCAATAGGAGTCCTACGTACATGTTCACTTGTTTGTAGGGCTGGACCCGGATAGCCGACTGGCCGACTATTCGTTCACTGTGTTGGAATCAGGATATAAGTTTTGATCCCTTCCCCTCCGGATAGTCGTCATTAATTGGGCCGAATATCCGGAGAACAGAAATTGCTGTTCGGACCAGCCCTACTTGTTTGTCATTAAATGAAATGAATGAATGAAATGAAATGAAAAAATACTTTATTTATCCCAGAAGGGAAATTCAATCTTGTAAAAGCTCACTTTTTTTTTTTTTTTAAAATCAATATAACATATATTCTATACAAATTGTATTGCAGCAGATAAAAAAAGAACATCTTGTGCATACATTCATCCACACAATTCATCATTTCTATTGGTTAGAGCAACTAATGGGAACAGAGCTAGTTTGCAAAAGTAAAAGTTGATGAAACAAGAGATGTGAGCTGTCAGACAGACAGTCATAATACAGAATAGAATAGAATAGAATAGAATAGAATAGAAGAGTTCTCTATTGTCACTGTGGAGGCCATAGATATGTATAATAAAGGCTAGCTGTCTTGTCTGCGCTGCCGGCCAATGGAATCGCACGGCCACACTGGCAGCCATCTTGGTACAGTCCACTCGCTCACCCATAGCATTGTGTTGTAGTGGTGCATGTACTTTTTAAACAACCACAACTTGCTCAATGTTCTACTGATTTTCAAACAGTTTGGTTTGTTATAAACATCAGAGGTGTAGTTATAACCCTGCACTTATGGATAATTATGTTACATTCTCACCGCCAGCAACAATTAGTATTTTATTTATTTTGTATTTTATTTGTATTTTTGTCATTTGAATTGTAGCCACGTTAATAACGTTTGTAAGAAACCATACCGTTAATAAATCCGTCAAGATTTCAGCGAGATAAGAGTATTTACGTTTGTGCAGATCCCTCACCTTCCTTCACGTACCACAGGTTCTACCAGAGAGCTTCAAGATGGCCGAACGGTGATCCGTTCAAAACGCAGCCTTAACACATCTAGCCTTTATTATACATATCTATGGTTACAGCAGTGGAATATTGTAGCATCCTTTTTGACAGAAATACACAAGTAAAAAAATAACGTGAAACATAAATATAAATATATAAAATACTAATGCACAGACTACAAAGAAAAGGAGGTGTTTACAGTAGAGACTGCAGTATGTACAGCAGACGGTATTTACAACAGTAACCACGTTATTTAAAGGTTTGTAAAATTCAAAGTGGACACACCCAGAATGTTGGAAACTATAGGACTTTTTCACAGCACACATCTCGAAGGACAAACAAAGGTGTTCCTATTAACATTGTCTATGGCCGTGCCTGCAGTAAAAACCCCACTGAATTCTGTCATTTATTCTTTATTTACAAGAGTTATTATTTATATGAAGTGTACCATTTTTTATTTATTAATTTTTTTGTATTTACTGCTGCTGAATCCAAAGCATCAGAGCTGCTACGTCACCGCACAGATGCAAAAACGGCGGCAGACAAATGATCCGATTTGTATGGAGGAGATTGCACATTTCCTAAAATTAATACATCAAACCATTTTTTTTCTTCCCTCCATCCATTGAGGTTTGACTGTTTTCGTTCTCGTTACATCTTCTCCTCCTGCAGTGATTTAATGGCACCAGACTGGCCACCAACTGTTTATCTTGATCAGCTCCTCACATTCGCACACCAGTAGTGACTGGAAATGTGCATTAATTTGCATTTGCTTTTAATGATTTGTCTGGAAATTGTGTAACCGTTTGTGTTACACTTGGATGGAAACCTAACTTGCACTGTTTACTTTTTGATTTTTTTCTTCCAAATATGTTTGGCTGACCTGAGGCTTCATTTAAATTCTGTGTTCAGTGGCCCCATTAAACTTTCTTTAAGTGATGTTACTCTGTTCCTGGAACTCAGTAATTAACTTACAGCGTTGTTATTACTAGACAGGAATGACGGCACATGCTGAGAGGATTTTTTCCCTCCAAGAAAAAAAAAATAAAAAGACTCTAAATGTGCAGATTTTCTCCACACATTCATTTTTCACTTAACTGTGGTTTTGTGCGTTTGAGATAAAAACATGTATTATGCGACTGAGTTACATGAAACGCTGTTTTACTTAATTTACTGTGAGATAAGTGCTGTATTGTCAATGAGTGGGTTTTGTCTCAGCTCCTTTTACATGAAGGACACAACATGTACAGTAGCTCTGGACAAATAATGAAAGCAGCAGAAGCCACAAAGTCAAACTGAACGGTGGATGTTGGCCTTATAACACATACAGCGCCTGTTTTAGTTTAAAACATAAACAGCAATTATTCAATCTTAAATTCAAGTTTTTTGTTTTTAAAAATAGGAGTCAAATAAATTCCTTTCCATCCTCATAATGCAGCCGAGGCCTGATTTAACAATGATTGGCTGTGATTAGGCTGCATTTCCAAGGCGCTAGACGAACGCCGTTTCCATATCCTTATTTGACACACTATACACCTCCTCTGGTGCACCCAAGGTGTGCCAATGAATATTTCAGCGAGTCAAAATGGATATTACTCCTGAGTCAGACGTGCTGGCACAGACTGCAGCGCTACAGGTGGGGCATTAGTGCCAGCACGCTCAGAGCGCAGGGGTAATGTATCAAGACATTATGGGCTCGGGTCACTCCAGCTTTTTTTTTTTTTTTTTCTTTCCAGGCGTGATAAGAGAAGGTTACACATGAAAGATTTAGCTGCAGTTACAGAGGACTTCAGAGAGATTAGGAATTGCTACCTCAGGCATCTTTAACTGCACTGGATGGATAGTGCAGCATACATTTGGAGCTCCTTCATTTAAATTTGGACGTAATCTTTGCATAGCATGAGCACATGTTGCTTTGTGCCTCCCAGCATGTATGTTTCCCTCCTGAAGCCTGTGCAGTCGCTTTGTGTCGATATACATTTTTCCTCATTTGCTTAAGCGCTCCAAACCACATCCATTCATTCATCCTCCTGCTTATGTGTGATTAACAGATGACAGAGTGAGCCAACACTGAAGCCACATTTCAGGTTGCTCAGATTGTTGCTTCAGCTGCTTATGTGTCATCCAGACGGTTTTGGGCGATGGAGTTCTCACGTGGCTAATCTAAAGATAAGCTCCTCTTACAATAGTTGTGTTTCAGCTGAGACCTCTCTTTTTCCACTGTTATAAAGCCACGCACAGGAATTTGCCTTTAACCAGTCACTGTGCAAATACTTTGACGTAAAGCGCGCATGAAAGAACTTACTTCTTCCCCCAGCAGCATTTAATGAAACAGAATGCACAAAGAGGAAATGTGACACTGCGCTTTCATGTAAACCCCTGAAATCTATGCAAGCTTAAACAGCGATAACATTGGACTTGGTAAACTGTGTAGCCAGGATCTTATAAGGACGCGCAAAGCACAGCAGCCATTATTTGGACATGAGAGGCGCATTATCCTTGGCTGCCGGCTCTGAATTTGCAAGAGGCACTTTGACTGCAGCTACAAAGGGGCTATGAGCCCTATTCAGGGTTTTACTCATCCCTTTCACTCCCATTCATGACAATACATCTTATCATCCAGTATCTATCTCCTTTCATGTCTCTCCTCAGGGACTAAACCAGCATCATAAGTGATATGCCATGCATCAAGTGTGCTTCTGCCAATTTATTTTCCATAAAACTATGTCAGTCAGGCTCAAAAGTAATAAGCCGGCACCGCTGGTAAAGACATTTGCAAAGTAAATAAGGCCTTCTTTCTGACACCACAAAATGTGTGCCTGTGACTGCTGTCGCCATGGCACCGCCTGTCAGCATCATTGTCGCCGGTGTCGTCATGGCAGTGTGGGCTGATGTGAATCTTTTCTGCGATGTGTGACAGTTTGTGGCCGGTCAGAGTGGGAACTCCTGAAGCAGGGGTGTGGATAACGTGTCAGTCAGGTGCTGTTCAGGCAAACAACTGGGACAAAGCTGGGAATGTGCAAGCAGCTTTGAAAAAAAGTGACATGTTTCATTGTTTTGTTTTGTTTTTTAACTATTTGACTTACATTTTAAACTTCTGAGGCAGTAGCAGGTCTACAGATGGTAATGTAAGATAGTAGGTGAGTTCCCCACTTTTGTTTTGACTAAATATCCCACCATTTCAAGATGTTTTGCAGCCGTTCGTGGTCTCCAAAGGATACGTTCTAATGACTAATGATTTTCTTCATGCGCCATCACCAGGTCAAAAGTTTTCAGTCAGTAAAATACCTCAACAATGAGTTGACCCGCATCTTCCCAGAGGATAATTCCTCCTGACCTCGGTGAACATCTGACTTTCTCGCTTTATACGCTTCAGGTTTCCCACAGGATGAATTGCAATCACTCAAAACTAATGACATTCTCACCAGCCTCAGCTGTACTTTGCATTTAATGCAAATTAAGCGGCTGAATCCCGAGCACTTTCTGGATGTTTCTGCTCCTGTCACATTTTACTCACTGTGGGCTCATTTTTTTTATTACTGCAACATGAAGTCCTGGACCTGAATGGAAACAGCAGAACCACGGCATAGACACAAATTTAAACTGTCTTTCACATAGTTTAACAGTTAAAATGACACAAATAACACAAAAATAACAAAAGCAGAATCTCTTTTAATCTTTTGTTTTTGCTCAATTACTAAAAAAAATCCATATGTTAAACATTTTTAACCACAGGTGTTATAAACGTTGAACAAACACGTTGCTTCCTCGTGCTACAGATGGGCTATTTGACTAAGCCTATTAAAATTTCTCCAGCCTCCACAAACCAGCCGTTTTTTTCCCACGACTCTTCACATCAACGCCAGACAGATTCTCCACCACGACATCACTGAATGTATCTACCAACAACCTCCTCCTTTATATGCAGCTTTTGAGCCATGCTGCATTTATTTTATTGACCGAGGGTGTTTTATTCTCTCTCTGTCTCTGAGCACTTTAAAAGACAAATACATTAAAAAGAAAAAAAACTGCCAACATCCGGCAGCAAAAGTGCTAGAAAAAAAAATACACTAAACACATCGGAGCAGAGGAATGTTCACGTTTAAATACAGTAAAACGATGGCAATTTATCGTCACACCAAATTACCATTTGTAAAAAATAACGATTTTTGATGTGGATGTTATGAACAGTTTTGGCCTGTTTCCTTTATTTATTTATTTTTACATTCAACGTCTAAATTGATCCTTTTTTTCTGTGATTTTTTTTTGCTGGATATTATCAGTAATTTAGCAAAACAGGGGAAGTCTGTAAAATAGCAGTAAATCATTTAAAAGACGGTGAAGTTCACCTGAAAAGCCGTCGAATTATTTCTCAGTTGAACTGGGCAGCACAGATGGTACGATATATTTTACAGAATCTTTTGTAAATGATTTTAATAAAATATCACAATTCCAAGCTTAGATTGAGCTGATTTTCCTGATCGAACTGCATGTCGATACATTCAAGGCCGGATGTCGACAGGTTCAGGATGTAACCAGCTTTTCTGCTTTTAGCTGATAAATGCTGTAATTCAGGTGATTCTTTTAAAGAAAACATGCCTTTCACACCCGCTAGGTTACTTTAGAGTTCAGGAAGTTAACCAACATAAGCATGAAGGCTTGTTCTCACTAAGCTTGTTAGCATCCTGAATGCTAGCAGAAACAGCTTGAAGCACAGCAGAGCGATAGACGGCTCCACAGAGCTTCTAACACGGCTGTAAATCGCAGATAGAATCCTTGAGCTAATTCTATTTATCTACAGAGGTGACGCTTCAAGACAAGAGCCTCTTGTAAAGCACTGACTGGGGTCTGTTCTGGAGAGGCGGTGCAGGAATATGAAAGACATTTTTCTTTTCTCCACCTTTGTGTTTGTTCAGTTCGGTCAGTTTCTCTCTCTGGGGGGAAACCGAGCAGAGCGTGGAACACATCTGGGACCGGACCGGTCTGGAGCCGACGGGCGTGTATGTGTTGGATGGGGGGTACCTACTGTTAGCAGGGTGCTGGAGAGAATCACCACTGTTTTCTTTCTCAGTAGCGTGCCCTGTGCAGGTTTACATTGTAGCCCTGCCATATGCGCTACGCAGGAAATGGGCTTTATTAATACGTTTAAGAGCACGTCAGGCTTTGGTGACTTATGGTCTATGTAAGCCAATGTGAAGGTGCATTGTCGGCAACTTTTACAAATAACGACAGGGTGAGAGGGGGGGAGAAAGATGGAAAGAAAAACATTCTCTAGGGGCCTCCGTGGAACTGGTTTCGGCCCTGTCATACGGGAGAGGACTGGTTTAGCCGAGCCTCTGCGTTCCAGGTGTTGCCTTTTAATTGGCAATTCGGCGAGCAATAAAGCATTTCACTTACTTTCGCTTGTAAAGTGCTTCCATTCCATCTCCAAATGATGTAATTACCCCGCCGTCCCAGGCGAGAGGGCGAAGGGAGAGGAGAGGCATTTGCTGCTCTCCTCTCTGCTCGCTCTCTCAGCAAGAAGCCTGGTGAAGTCTTTCCTGGAGAATGTTTTCATTTAGGAATCCAAACACCATAAAGTGAGTTAGCCGTTTGCACAGTAAACATACACTTTAATTTCATTTCAGGCTCCCCCTGCTCTGTGTGAGTCTAATATTAATGAAAACAAAAAAAAATGTCTAAAAATAATATAGGTTTGGAGTTCTGTTTGATGCATGAAGGTCGGTGGGGGACGTCTGGTCTTTGTTCCTGGACACAGATGGCGATTGATTTTTGTTTGTCCAACATTAATCTTTTATTGGTTTTCATAAAGCTGCAGGAGCATATTTTGGTTTTCATCACAGTTTGAAATCGACTTCCTTAGTCAGTTCTTACTTGTTCACGGCTTCGCTCACAGAGTTCAGTGCCAATGCAAATGAGTTTTAAAACTTTACAGTACTTTGCCGTTTTAGAGAAGTGACTTCTTTCAGAAAAGGGGCGAGAGGATTCTGATTACAAATATGCTAATGAAGTCAGCTAACCCATGCAGTGATGTTATCGTTTGAAATTTTATGGGAAGGGGAGGTTTTCAAAAAAAAACTTATTTCCTGTTTAGCCAGTGTGGAATTCCCTCTGAGACGCAGAAAGGTCAGAAGCAAAGCCAAGTGTCTGTCGGCCAAGCGTGCGGAGACATGTAACACTAACCTGAAGTCATTTGACTAAAACCGATCTTGCGATCCACCTGAGGATTGTGAACCCTCAAGAACAAGTTCAGCCTGTCAGCTTGTGGCATGAGGCGAGCTCTGAAACATAAACTCCACTTGATCAACATCACCCAGCGATAGGTGAAAAACACCAAATTCCACTGAAGCTGTGTGACCAAATAGCTCAGCGTGGATGTGAAAACACCGAGCGAGAAAGTCAAAGGGAAAACATTCTTTTCGCATAAGGCCTACCTGGCAGTGATTTTGCATATCAGACCTCCCCAGTGCCTGTCAGTATTCCAGCAGTGGCAACATTGCCAAAAAACACAAAAACAAGCTGTTCGCTATCACTGCCGTTCCCATGGGAACAGGCCCGCAGAGGGTGTGCCCGCTCCGACACTCATCTGCACAAACAGTATGCGAGCTTACTCCCCAGCATGCTACACAAACCAGGCGGGGAGGGGGAGATCTGCACAGCCTCCACCACCCCCAGCCTCTTTCTCAAAGAACCGGGGCCTCATACAGAACCCTGCTAGTTCAAAGCTAGCCGGGGCTGCAGAGACGAGAGGGGAGGGGGGCTGAGTAAACAGCAGAAAGTCGGCTGGAAAGACAATACACAAATAAATGCCAGGCCGCTTCAATGAGCCACAGTTTGCAGTTTGGCAATGACATCTTTCAAAGCATCACTTTGTTCTCTGCTTTTTTTTGTTTTTTTTAACTGGCTTGTGTTGTAAAGTTCACCATCAGTGTGAATTAGCACCCCTCGTCACACCTCTGCTGCATCACTACAGGTGGCACAAACACTAATTAGTACACGGTGTACCTTCACCGCCTTATGGAAACAAAAGCACCACATAACAGGTGTCAGCGGCTGCGAGCGCTCCTGCATATGCATCTGAAGCGACAACTTAAATTCCACCCTCTGAACCCCCCCCAAAAAAACCCACCAGAGGGCTTGAAAAGGCATGTTTTGTTTTAAAAAGAATTACACCATTTATCAAAGCCAGAAACTGTAAAACCAGAAAGAATAGTCAGATTTTCAACTAACCTTGAGCTACTCATCCGTGACGTGCCGCTCCGATGGGAAATTTACCCAAATCTGAACTTGAAATCGTAATATTTCATCAAAATCACTTTACTCTGGATGTCTCATTTAAAGATTCACCAGAAATAACCCGTTTGCTCGAACCAGCTGTAATAAAAATAAATCTGCGCTCTTTAGTGCTGCTAAACAGACACGTCTGACTCAGCTGGGACTACATGACAAAGACTGTGTGACTTTTCTGCTGAACTGCAGGGTGTGTTTCACAGAGCAGAGAGGACACGAGGATGGAAACTATTTAAATGGTAAATGGACTGCACTTATAAAGCGCTTTTCTACCTTTGCGGCACTCAAAGCGCTTTACAATGTTTCTCATTCACCCATTCACACACACATTCATACACCAACGGCGACAGAGCTTCCATGCTGCCATTGGGAGCAAAGTCAGGTTCAGCATCCTGCCCAAGGACACTTTGACTGTGGAGGGGGCAGGAATCGAACTGCCAACCTTCTGATCAGAGGACAATCGCTCTACCACCTGAGCCACCTAAAAATGTAAGTAGTAAAACAGGGGCTGCAAGTTGGCTCAGTGGTTAGCACCGTTGCCTCGCAGCAAGAAGGTCACCGGTTCGCGTCCCAGTGAGAACACACAGGATCTTTCTGCGTGGAGTCTCCATGTTCTCCCCGTGCAGCGTGGGTTCTCTCTGGGTTCTCTGGCTTCCTCCCACAGTCCAAAAACATGTTAAATTGTCCGTAGGTGTGAATGTGAGTGTGCTTGGTTGTCTGTCTCTAAGTGTAGCCTTGTGATAGACTGGTGACCTGCCTTCACCCTAAGTCAGCTGGGATAGACTCCAGCTCCCCACAACCCTAGTGAGGATTAAGCGGTGTATAGGTAATGGATGGATGAAAATATTAAAACATCTACAGTATGTTGACTTCACCATTTCAGCCCTGTGGGTGCTTGTGAATATGTCGTACATGTCGATTCCATTCTTATCTTTTAGCTGTTCCACAAAGCAACACAGAAACATTTGTTTCAGCCGTTATGCTCCAAGCTGCTGGAACGTCCCTCCAGATGATAAAGTAGGAGCTGAAAATATGGGTATTTTAATCATAAAGTAAAAATTAATCTATTTAGTCTGGCTTTTATGTGGTGATTTATCATTTTTGCTTATTAGTACTGACTCTTATTTTACTTTTTATTATTTATTTTATTACGGTTTACAGTTTCAATGTAATTAATTTACTTGTGTAATATTAAATTGTTGTTTTGGTTGTACCAGCTTTTATTCATCTTTTATCATCCTAACTACCCATCAGATATTTTGCCCCAATTCTCTGTTTTAGCACTCTAAATCTGTTGTTTAATAAATTGCTTGTAAACTACGTGAAACGCATTGGATTTGTTTGAAAAGTACTAAAGTTTGACTAACTGAATACAGCCAAGACTTTACAGACAGAGCCCACAAGCTAGAAAGTTTTTTTTTTTTTCTTTTCTTTTTTTACGGTCGTCTGGAAATATAACAACACAAATGTGAAAGACATGTTGTGGATAATGTTAGCGTATACACTGTAACTTACACGATGGTACGGTTTATACAATAAAAGATGATGTTAGGAATTAAACCATCAGTCCACCCAAAGAGCAAAATAAAATACGATTTGTTGTACACAGAGCAATGAAGAATGACTCTGCACAATGCAAACAGTTAACGGCTTGTTTAAACAAGAGGTCCACCTTGCTAAAATGAAAAGAGCTTGATGTAAAAGTGCAACAATAATTCCTCCTAAAACCAGTTTAACCCCTCTCCCCTCCAGAGAGAAGCCATAGCTGTCAGTGAAGACAACAACACGGCTATTTGGGTTTACTGTAACAAGTTTCAATAGTAAGCTGAAGAACCTACAATCATTTTATCATGTAAACTGACTTGAGTGATTACAATATGGTTAAAATCCTACAATAACAAATGAAATACACATTTATCTGATTAAATTAAATATTACGAATTTAGATAGTAAGGTTAAGACCCTAATATTTTATAGATATATATACGACAAATTAGTCTGGCTGACTCAAATTAATCCACAATATTAAATAATCTAATTAATTACCTGACTAATTTAAAAAAAATCAAGGTTAAGACCTTACAAAATTATGCATGGAGAAACTGCAGAGTTTGGTTTCCAGAGTGAACGAACACAGAAAGCAAATTTGAAGCCTCGGTAATGTGAGAAGCACTTTTTGGGAAACATAAAATAATAGTGTGGTATTCTGCTCACCGTCTATCCACCTACAGACAATTTAGAATCACCAATTAACCTCAACATGTTTTTGGACTGTGTGGGAGGAAGCCGGAGAACTCGGAGAGAACCGGGAGAACATGCAAACTCCACGCAGAAAGATCCCGGGTGTCCTCACCGGGACGCGAACCGGCGACCTTCTTGCTGCGAGGCAACAGTGCAGCCGATCTGGTCATCATCCAGTACCAGAATACCAGTTTAAATTCCAGTTAACAACCATAAGAAACATAGATTTTCACACATGTATTCTCATATGAATGCCATGCAGCCGACACAGACACAAAATGCAACATCATCTCTTACTATGTGCACTGCTACCAACATGACAGCTGATCTTCAATAACCACAACACACACCACTGTGCATGACAGCGCATAATGCAGCATTACCATCACATCTTCTTCATGTCACTCAGCAACCAGCTTTAACACCGCATGGCACAAAAACTCACCCAAATTCAATAAAACACAGCCACAAAAAGAAAAATTAAACATCTACGGTCTACATACAGCAGCGTTGTTAGGCCCAGGCATCCATTAATATGGCCCTGAATGTTTTATGAAGACCTTTTGATATAAATTTGCCTTTTTCCTTGTTTTTACAAAAGCCAAAGTTATCGATTCACCTGTCATTTGTAGTATGAATATAGGTGATGTATGAATTTTACTAGAGATGCTTCTTCATAACTACACTTGTCTCTAATTATTAAGCAGCTAACAAAGTATGGCGACAGGCGGCTTTATTGTTTTATTCTAGGTTGCTGTAGTTAGATAAGTTATAATTAGACTATGGAGAGAATCTTTTAGTGCTTTTTGCCAGCAACACAGGCAGCAGATTGTCATTAGTTATTTATCTGGGGTGTTGTTGTACGGGACTTTATGAGTAAACTTTTTCTCCTCACCAGCACCTGCATCTCTCCCCCTGGACTACTTAAAGAGTCCAAATTGCTATTAAATAAAATCTATGAAAACAAGTCTTTCCAAGGCACACCTCTACATATGATTATAGGTGTGTAAATCATCATAAGTAAGATTAATTCCAAGGCACATTGTTGGAGAATGATTTAACTTTCCTGCATTAACTGTGATATTAATGTGGCGCATGTGCTTCTCCTACAGCAGTGTCTCACACATTATATTATTCTTGTGGCTCTGAAATAACTTGAAAATGGTGCAATTATCAGGTTTAAATGCAAAAACTGCTGTCAAAAACGTAACAACGCCTCTGCCTGTATGCCAAGTGTTTCCCTTTAGCTTTAATACTCCAGACACATTAGCAGCCAAGCTTTGTGGCAGCTCTAGCAGAGAGAGTTCAGTTATTAATATACCTAATAAGTGGCTGAAACCTGCAGCAGCGCAAGTAATCAGAAACAACAGTAACAAAAAAAAAAAAAAAAGCTGTGCGAGTTGCAGCACTACAATAACTCACCCATCACTTGGAAATAAAATCCATGCTTGGATCCTTTCTGATGAAACCTGCTCTGATCTCCTCCTGCTGCAGAAGATGAGCAGCATCTCCTCCTCAGAGCAGACAGATGTAAGAGCACAGACATGTCCGGTTGTACTCATGACACATGTTGTGATGCGTTCAAGAGCCGAGAAATACGCTAACCCGGTGCTGCAAACCCCGTGGTTGTTAGCATCAAATGTACAGGTGCAGCACACTGTCTGCGCCTCAGAAAAGTCAGCAGGCAAGTCGAGCTCTTCCCCTGAAAGTTCCCAGAGTTATTATTCAGTGTGAGTTTAGCTGTTGAGTTCAAACTCTGCTCCATTCAGGTGGAGACAGGCGATGTTCCGCGAATCATCTCAGCGAATACATAGCTAACAGTCCCAAACTATGCTAGCTGTTAGCCGGTCTTTGCATCGTAGCTGCTCGGTGTGAAGTGCCGCACAAGCCGTTGCTAGCCTTGGTACGTCCGTCCAGCTTAAGCGAAGGAATTTTTCTATAAAAAAAAATATATTATTTGTGTTTGTCTCTAAACGGCTGAAAAAAAAAAAACACTTGAAGCTAATTAGCAGTAGCCGTAAATGCGGTCGCCATCTTGTTCTCCGTCAGTATGTGATGTCGCTGGAGCTCAAGCTCAAAGCCAGGTGGGAAATATTTCAAAAATAGTAGATTATTTTGAGAAAAATATAGTAAATGAGTCATAACCACAATATCAAATAGGCATTTTAGAAAACACATATTTATTGAGACTAGGGAGTGTTGCCAAATTGTTTTAATGATAAAGATTCCGAGTGGGCGTGGCCATGAACTTCCGGGTTTTATCATGCAGTTAATTATGTTGTGACTTATTTACCTATGTGTTAAATTAGGCTAAGCTGTGACACCATGAGTGTAGTTGGGTTACTGGGTTAGTCACTAGTCCTCTTAGCCCTGACAGGAAGTTTCTCACAGTGTCTTGCTGTGATTCAGACATAACACCAAAAGCCTTATGAAGCAAAACCAACATGTGGCAACTGCTATTAATCAGGTGAGATCAGATGTTAGTATTAATACCAAACCCATGAGTGGATTAATTCGAGGTTTTGGCACAGTGAGATGTCTGAGCGTTGGAATGTAAAACATAGTTGATTAGTTACGCAGTGTTTCCACATGACTTGTGTCTGTATGCAAATTAAGTCGGAGTGCATTCATTCCAGCGGGAACCTCAGTGATCTCCAATGTGTTTACGAAACTATTTTTTTTTGTGTAGTATGTGAAAAATTTGTAAAGATCACATTGTGTGCCAGGAAGCCTGAGGTGTGAATGAACCAACATGCTAACAGGCTTTTTGACTTGTTGGCAGCCAAATCCTATAAAACTCTGATTAAAAATAAACTTGTTTAGCTAGTTTAACACATTGCTAATTGCGGTAGTGGTTGATACCTCCTGGCACAAAATATTTCACAAAACTGGCTCCACCTCTGTTCCTCACCTATTTCCCACCATGCATCATTGGTCCTGCTTTTGTGTCATGCCAATATTTCATTCATAAAGATGCATAGAGCTGCATGATGAAAACTGCTAAAATTAGACTCTCATGGCTGCTGTAAAGTTTCCTTCCACCCGTAAACAAATGCACATCCCTACATTGAACGCCTGGATGTGTCATCCATGTACGACACTAAAAAATGAAAGGTTTTAACACTTTTAGCCGTAACTTTTTGAACAGTTTCCTGGTATTTCATAAATTTTCCCTTTTTTGAGAAAATATAGACAGTAAGTTGTAAAATCACATGATGAGAAGTATTCATTTACGCGGTAACCATGAGAAAACAGGCCAAAGCCATCAATAACATCCACATAAAAGTCTTTATTTTTACAAATAGCCATGTCAAATGGTTCTCTTGCAATTGACCCTAAAATTACAGAGATTTGCTGTATTTAAACCTGCCATAAAATGTCATTACTTTAAAGTTACTTGCAAGTGTTTTCACAGTTTTATTTCCCGTTCTATTTTTTTCTGGCAGGATTGCTGACAGATTTGCACCTTTTCCTCTGAGTTTTCTACAGTATATATGGAAATACGGACATCGAACAAGGGTACGTGGAAGCAGAGTGTGAAAGTGTATGAAGTCATTATTTATGGCCTGTTCAGCTTCATCATGGCAGTTAGACAACTTGGAATAATCACAACTGTTAATTTTATGTACTGTTGTAAAGAAGGGCTGCAAGGTGGAGCAGTGGTTAGCAATGTTGCCTCGCAGCAAGACAGTCGCTGGTTCACAGTGTATAGATAATGGATGGATGTAAACAAATCAAATGATTCTACACTAGGGGTTGTTTGGCATTTTGGATTGTACATTGTGAAATTACCGTACAAATATTACTGTACATCTGGCAGCTTTTGTGGCGACTTTAGGGGTCGGCGCCGATACATTGCAGGATGCTTGTGGCTTTCTGTCACTCCCATCAAAATCTGATTGGCTGATGACACAATCACTCAAAGTTTTACTCAGTTTATATCTTCGAGTTCAAATGAATCAGTGATCCCGATTTATTCACTCCATGTCTGCGTACACTCTCAATCACCAAGGTCATGCCAATTGTAGTGTTTTAGCAGAAGGCACCCGGACTTCTTGGTCTAGTTGACCAGCTGTATTGTAACTACCAAAAAATGACATAAAAGATACATTCTAAAATTGATCCATTTGAAAATGAACATTTTAGAAGAAAAAAAATCTATAATGAAACCAAAATGAGCTTTAATAATGCTTCAGGGGCTCCATGAAAGATTCATAATTGAGAATTGTTGGGTGTTTTGTTCACATTATGAATCATCTACATGTCAGTAAGGCCTGTCTTGAAGGTAATCCCACTGTTCATATAGTCCTTGACATATTCTTGGTTTATTAAGAACATGATCTCAGTTTTTTTTTTAAATTGCATATAAATACACTTTTCTCAAATGGCTTTATTTTTTATTGCAGTCAATCCTAATTCCTTTATACGGCACAATTTACACAGCGGAGGAAATCAGCAGGGCTTCTCATAGAAACAAAGATTATTACCTAAATGTGTAATAATATAGAGGATTAAGTTAAAAATCAACCGACAAAGTAACAAATTAGAAACAATACAGAATGCGTGATTAATAATCGTAATAAAACAAGATCAAAATCTTTATTAGATGTGATGCAATAATACTGAAGATGCCGATTAGCTGTTCTACACGTTGGAGGCATCGATTCCAGTAGTTAGAAAGACCTTTTGAAAGGGCATTGCAAGTCGACTTGTTATAAAAGCAGGAGTGAGTTTTTCTGGATCGTGTTGAGTTAACATTTCTGAAATAATAGAAGGTAGTTATGATGATCTTTCTGCGGGAGATAAAAGTCAGCTCAGGGTCTGTAATTACACCCAGTCTTGCTGCTTCTGAAGCCAGATTCTTCATTCTGTTGCTGATCAATTCCCTCTTTGATTCCGGGGGGCCACGGGTAAAGATTTGACTTTAACAATTTATTCCTCGTTCATGTATTAAATATCAAGAAGGCCTAATATCAGGGAGTGCAGCGGAACAGCGTGTGAGGATGCTGCGGAGATGTGCAGCTGCGCGTCTGCTGACATTACGTACGTGCTTCATCGAGGAATGAGAGGAGCAGCGGTCCAAGTCAACTTCCTCATGAAGCACCTGAAGATAACCGCACTGACACCCGATACCACCGCTGATATGAGAGCGAAGCCAGCCAGCAGTCCCAGAGAGGTCCGCCTGGCCCTCAAGACGATACTCAGGATGCATCTGCACAGGTTAGATTTCTTTAAAACCCTCTCCTAAAAAAAGAACACAGTTTTTTACCTTGTTACAGTGTCCATATGGCGTCTTTTATATGCTGGAAGATGCGTCATGAGCTTCCAGCGCCACGTCTGCATATTTCTACCTCAAAACAGTCTCAGAATCTCAGATTTAGACTTCCAGTTTTTTATACTTAAACATAAGGAACCAAACCTGCAGAGCTTTCTGTATCATTCTGCAGAAGAAGAATGATACAGCTAAATTACTCCAATATTACAGCTTACCATTGTGAGTAGTTTTAGAGCAGAGTTGTGGGCGAGCTGGTGTGCTCAAGCCGCAGAGGGGTGTATCTAGAGGAAGCAACAGTGTAGAGCTGCTTCTGAGTCGTTTTAAGGCATGAAGAGATTATTTTAATGGGGATACAGCATACACACAGTCGTGGCTCAATAATCCGACACTAAATGTAAAACCTTCTTTTATGTCGGATAGCAAGGCCTCGGATTGTCAAGACGGAGGTCGAGATACAAGGAGGGCTTGATGCTGGAAGGGTCATTTGTTGTTAGTTATTGTTCATAGGTGTTATAAGTAGGGCTGGTCTGAATGGCACTTTCTGGTCTCTGGATATTCAGGCCCAATTAATAATGAATATCGGAATATTTTGCACAGTCGGGGGTGGGGGGGGGCAGTTCCACCATGGGGGAGTGCTCTGACGGGGTGGAAGTGGCCGTAATGCGCCGCTGTACTTGGCTGCTGACGCTAGTTGAGGATAACAGTCTCACTTCTGTTTCCTTCATTGGTGGCGGTGGCAGTGGTGGTGGCGGCGACAATGCCACCATCCGTGTTCACTTCTGTAAACACTGAGCACGCTCGCAGCGTGTGACGTCGTCGTGTCCTCTTCTGCGCATGCGGGACACTTGTGGGTCGTATGAAGTTCACACAGCAGATCACACACAAGTTGCATTTTATTGGAAATGTGAACAAACTTGCAAAAAAATCGAATTTCACAAAAAAAAAATCTGCATTGAGCATTAAGTCCTGCAGTCTGAACGTAGCCAATCTGTCAGATTGTTCAGTCAGATAATACTTATTTGTGACATAAAATGTCATGTTGGAGTCAGAATCCAAGGCTGTCGGTATGTTAAGGCTGTTTTTAATGGGTTCCATTCGTGTCGGATAGCAAGGTTTTCAGATTGTTAAGGGTCGGATTATCAAGTCACGCCCGTATGTAGCTTTGATCCATAGAGGTGAGTTTTTAGGTGTTTAATCGATGACAAAAGAGAGACTTTGAACATACATCTTACAGATGTGGCTTTATCAGTGAATATCCCAGTCTGTAAGGATTTGTGTCTGACATGGAATCTAACATTTTTTACAAATCTCTGTAGCGAGCAGCACCAGTTTGGTCCATTAAGAGCATGGCCCTGAGTTTCTCTCCAAGCTCTTCAGGAGTAATCAAGAACCCGTGATTGCGTAGTTCAAGAGAAGATTGTGTGAGTCTGGAACAATCCCAGAACTGATTTGTTGGAATTTTGTGGGTGATGAATTTTTGGCAGCCTTCACAGGAGTTTTACACTGGGTCACATTTATACACAAGAAGAGGAGAACTCACTCAAAAGTGTTCATCTTTCAATTTCAGCGTAAATAAATAAGAATAAAATGCACCATTATAAATAAATCATCATTAAAAAACAATGTTGGTCGTTAACAAAACTGGCAACCTGCGAGGAGTCATTTACTTTGATATGCAGCGTCATGCATCATCTTAAAACGGCTATCTATAAAAGACGTAAACAAAATGTAATCAAGCTATGTGTGAAAATATAACTATTCTAATTACACACATTTTTCAAATGTAATCTGGGCTGATTACAGTCACCTATTTATTTGTAATCTGATTGCACAATCTGAATTATATATAACCTGTTACTAGCCAACCCTGGTGTGGAAGTTTTCACCATTTGAGCAGCTTAACAGAGCTGTCAGCTATTCTGACAACTGATTAATAAGTTTGGGTAAGTTTTTAATTTAAAAAAATCTCTAAATGCAGGTTCTAAAATGTGAATATTTATCGGTTTCTTTAGTCCGTAATGCCAGAAAACGAAATGAGTTGCGGATAGAACGAGACATTTGAGGCCGTCGTCCTCAGCTTTTGGAAAAACTGAAGCAACGATTCATCAATCTATGAAATTAATCACCAAATATTTTTGATAATTGATCAGTTTGAGGAATTTTTAAAGAAAAAATAAAAAGTTCTCTGATTCCAGATCCTTAAAGGTGGATATTTTCTCTTCTTGTGCTAATTTTTATGGAAAAAACAAGATGTTGGAGGATGTCGTCTTGGGGTTTGAGAAAAGCTGATGGATTACTTGATAACGTAATCAACAAATTAATCAGTTTAACACTAATTAAACAATGAAACAAATCTACACTCCACTAAGATTATTCCCCCACTCGTAATATTCTACCTGTTTTCTTCTTAGTCCCAACCGTGTGATGATCTGAGGCTCGACTTAACTCGCACTAAAGTCGTATTAAGCGAATGAAAGTCTGTGATTGGAGCCACGATCTCCATGTTTTTAACCACACTGAGGGATTCACGTCTCTGAGTCAAGACTGCTGAAAATGTAAGAACAGCAGCTTGACAAGAAAAACAGAAGAAGAAGAAAAAAAAAAAAGAGCTTTTCTCCCCGAGGAAACACCCCACTCTCTAAGTGAGCAATAAATCTGGCACTTAGGGGAAGTTTTCAGTGTTTGTGTGTGTACTTGAGCGTGTAAATGTACTCAGTGTCTTCAAGTCCATCGCCTCCAGAGCTGTCAGGCGCTGGCCGGCCTCCCGCGACATCCGCAACCCCCGTGACCCCCGCGACTCCCGTTTTGTTCTCGGCTCCCCCCCCCTCACCCTCAGACATCCCTCCACCGCAGACACCCCTGTCGTCTCGGATCCTCCACACCATCCACCCCGGTAGCCTTTGACCTCCGCGGCACCTCTGCCTCTCTGCAGCGCTGCCCCTCTGCATTCCAGCACAGGCGCTGAAACCTGAGCCCGCGGTGAGCTCATCGGCCCGAGCCGAGGAATCAAGAGCCGAATGATACCAAAAAACGGGAGAAAAAAAAAAAAAGAAAAGTCCGAGAGCGAAAAAGAAGGGGGCGAGGCAGCCTCGTCGGAGCGAGACAGGTCTGGAACTGGTTCTGTGTGTCTGTTTCGCCGGGGCTCCTCGGGGGGTTAAGTTACACCAGAGAGAAAGCGAAGGAGGAAGAGGAACTGCTGGCGTCTTTGAGTTCTCTCTGCTTTTGTCTGCCTCGCTTTCCCTCCTGACTGACTGACTGACTGACTGACTGACTGACTGCAGTTTCCTCTTGACACACTCCAGCGAGCCCGCCGCCCTCCATCCAGGCTTTTTCAAGTTAACGAGCCCCGTCGGTCTCGTCCTCGGGCCGGGATGTGAAGGGAAACGCCGTGAGGTCGCGCTCTCCACTCTCTCAGCGCCTCCGTTCCTCCCTGACCCTGCCATGACCACCAAGTGTCTAAAGACGGTAAGTGTCTCTTTTCTTTTTTTTTTCTTTTTAAATCGTCTGCCAGACTGAGTGTCTTTTTTTTTTTTTTTCTCTCAAAGCTGCATCTCAAATGTCACATCTCCAAATCATTGTGATTCAAGTCTCACATTGTGATGAGCACCATTAAGATGCTTAATCACTGCAAACATAATTAAACCAATCAGTGTCTCTCTCTCAAGCTGAGTTTGGGGGAAGAAGGCTGCAGTAGAAGTAAGAGGGGAAAGAAAGGTTTTTAGCCGAGAGCATCTCCAGCTGAAAGCAAAGATGAACTTTTAAAAGTTTTAAGAGTGCCATTAGATAAACCTTTTCATCCATGCATTATTCATGGATGCCATGTTTCTTTCTAGTTCACTGCCTGTTGTTCGCCGTGTCTCTTCCCTTGACCTCCTGCGCTTGTCTTGTCAACCTTTGGGGCGACGAATCCCTCCGAAGCAAACTTTTTAAAACAGGGTTGATGATTTTAATGGCTGGCCGAGAGGACATAAAAAATAAAGGCTGAGCACACATTATTGTTATTATTATTATTTTTAAAAAGCCTGATAAAAGGCCGCATCCGTGGCTCAGGGGTTGTTTTAAAAAAAAATCAGAACAGCGTAAGGGGCCAAGTTTACATTCTGAAACCTGCCACCGGCTACACAAAAGCAATTGGAAATAATTGTGAGCGTTCCGGCGATAACTTTTTAAAAAACCGTCTGAGGTGAAACGGTAACAATTATCTGTAACATCTTTTGCAGTGGTCTCATTATTTAAATGGGTGTGAAGTCCTCCACCGGCTCTCGCAGGTAAACACGGCACGCTTCTTGGGGGAAATAATGACATCTCTATGATCAAAAGCTTTCTTTTTTTCTTTCTCTTTGCTTTGCCAGGAAAAGGCTGCCCTGAATGCACTCAATTTACAAAGCCGTTTTATTCACGGCTTTTACTTAACACGCTGCCAGCACGCCAAATCCCAGACCATGACTGCCAATGGATGTGATTAATGAGTAAACATTACAACGTACAGAGAGCGGCGGCGCACACCTCTCCAGCGTCAACATGCGACCTCTAACATTTAATTATCTTCATACATTCGCTGGTAACTTTTACAGAAGCAGCCTGGATATTTGCTTTTTTTTTTTTCCTGACATAATAGTGTTCATGCGTCGCCATCAAACAGCAGCGAAGAAGTGA
The DNA here is from genome assembly GCF_000690725.1 of Stegastes partitus. Taxonomy (NCBI): domain Eukaryota; kingdom Metazoa; phylum Chordata; class Actinopteri; family Pomacentridae; genus Stegastes; species Stegastes partitus. The sequence goes on from NW_007578177.1 coordinate 315,720, forward strand.
AGGGTCCGACCTGCTTTGTGCTTAAAGGAAACACTCCTCCTCAGCTTTAGCAGCCCACCTGTTGCTTCACAAATGCATGCTGATTTTTAAAGTGACGCCACGTGATCGTGTTGCAGATTATAAAATATGTTTGTCATACAACTGAAGCTTCAGTCCAGCAGTTGTATCTCTTATAATATTGTTATAGGGTTATTATTATGATTGTAGTTAGACTTTTTAATACTCTTTTTATTGCAAAATATCTGCACAACACATTTTGCACATTATTTTCCTCATCTTTCTTACTGGCTGTCCATCTCCTGTGCTTCAAGCTAATTATTTCAACAGTTTTTACTTCACTATTTGAAATATGTATCCTCTTTGAGCTAACTTTTCGCTCATATTTCACTCCATTATTCTTGGGATTATTTTTATAGTTGTACTCCTGCAGGACCTACTTTTTCTCAGAGAGAGAGGAAACAGAATATTCAGAGTCGGAATAATCCGCTTGAGATTCACGTACATTTTCGAAGTGCTACGAGATCCAATCATCACAAACCCACATGCCAACCGAGATGTCCAATAAAAGCAAAATGGTCGGAGTTGTCACACGGACATTTAAGGTGCGTTGACTGATTCACGGCTCGTGCACTGAGCAGCTTCCAAGGAAGCATTCCACCTTAAAAGTTGCCTGAAGCTGCCAGTTGACTTTGAGCTACTAAAGATTGGCAGGCAGCAAAAGCTAAAACATTATTAATGATAAAATGAGATAACGTTGAGTTTATCTGATGCCCCTATTTATACCCGTTTAACTCGTTTGTCACTATTATTGCTGGAGTCTAAATTCACGTTGCAACACTTTTTTTTTTTTTACAGAAATGGCTTCATTATTTGCTCACAGTCTTCCCTTAAAACAGTCGTCTGACCTACAGTAAGAAACATTCTGGACAAAATCCTTTCGATGAGAGTACTAAGATGTTGTTTTTATAAATAAATGGGTTGCAACACGACGACTTTAGGAACTATTCATTAAGTCGGTGTAACATTTGATCCTGTGGTCAGTTCTCGCTGAGTAATGTCTGCGAACTTGGTTACACAAACTTACAAACAAGCCGCAACTCAGCTGTGCACATGTGCCAAATAACACAACAGCCCTGATGATGTCTAATCTTTATGTGCTCTTGGCTAACCGTTTGAACCAGTATCCATAACCTTTACCCTGTTATTCCAACTAGTTGTCTCTTCATTGTGGTCAGTTTGAAATGTTTATTGTCTCTTAGCTAATAATTTAAATCCTTTTCCATTAACCTACTTTTAGCCTACATTTACTTGTAATACTAAACCGTTATTTGTTATAATGTAATACTATAAGGCTTTGACTTTAATATTTAGACTAGCCACATACATTTATAACATTTCCTTGGAGAACACTTTGGCTCAACATCTGTTCTCTGAAATGTGCTGCTTAAATGACTTGACTTGACCATTACATTCATATTTAAAATGTTTACCCTCTCTTGGCTCATTATTTCAGCCTATATCAGCTTGACCCTTTTTTATTTTTGTTTTTTTTTTTAATCTATTTTTTGTTTGTTTAATTATTTAAAATATTTAGCCCCTCTTAGCTAACGTTTCAGCTATTAAATCATAACTTTTAGCCTGTTATTTCAGCTCTTTGGCAACTAGTTTTGAAATAGTATTTTGAAAATTTCAAATGTTTACTCTCTCTTTACCAACTTTATTACTTCTACCTCATTTTTTTGACATATTTAATTGTTTGCTAACTAGTTTTCATGCAGTTTAGTTGATGATCACAACAGTTTATACACTAATTTCCTCAACTTTTTTACATTAGTGTACTTTTAGCTTTTATGTGTCTGCTTTTTTCGGCTAACTTTTTCAAATGCTTACCCTCTCTTTGCCAACTTTGTTACTTTTACCTAATTTTTTGTCGTAGTTTCTTGTTTGCGAACTAGTTTTCATGCAGTTTATTTAATAATTTCAACAGCTTATACACTAAATATTTCAGCTTTCATCCATTACCCTACTTTTAGCTAACTTAGCTAACTTTCTTTATACCTCATTTCTTGCCAGTTTTCATGCAGGTTCTAATGAAACATTGTTTGTTTGGTTTGATTTCCGTCAGCTAATTAATGTTGCAACTAAACATATTCCACCTTTGTTTATTTGAATGTAGCGCTATAGCAAAATACTTCATTACAATCAAAACTGCTGCATTCAGAGAGTCAGAAATATTATTAGATAATCAAAGTATTGCAAATATAAGTACTTGTTACGAGGGTGGAATGGCTCCTGTCCCTATATTTACGTATTTATAGGTTATTTTTCAGGCGGATTGATATGTAAGCAGCATTTTATTGTTGCTGCTGGTGGAGCTAGTTTAAGTATACTTGTAGGTCAGTCCCATTTTATCGTGGCAGTTTATCCACTGTGAGGATTTCCTGCTTTTTCCAGATTTCTATCACTGCAAACTGCGTGTGTTTGCAATTAAACAAAACGTTAGTTGCAAGCCTCACTTATAAAAGCGTCTAATATTTTACATGGAGCAAGTAACTGGTAATAAATGTGCACATTACTTCTTCCTTAAGTGAGTTGGAGTGGACGTGCAAAGTAAGAACCAAACTGAAGTGACATCTTTCCGAATCTGCAAATTTCCCACATCATCATTCATGCATAAGTTTGAGAGAATATGTTACTAATGTGTCCTTGTGAGTGACAGCTCAACAGGCGCCTTTTTGAGGCGTAGGGGTTTAAAAGTGCCAAAAGTGAGCTCTTTCACCTATAATTGCTTTAGGGGACAGCCAGGTAGTCAGAAACAGTTTTATACATTTAGTACATGAATGAGCGCAGTCGACAGCTGGAATGTGTTTTTTAGTGCGACGTGGGGGGAAGAAAGAGGCACAGAATCAAGCGTCTGGTTCCAAAACTGTCCATTTGAAGACGTTTAGTCCTGAGAATTAAAATCATCTGACGTTATTTTGACAAGAGGAATGACTCAGCGTGTCTTGAGAGTATTAGAAATGAACAAGGGAATGTTGGGAAGTGAAAAACACATTGGATTTTTTTTTTTGGGGTGAGAATATTTAAACCGTCCTCTTAAATTATTCTCTCATTTAGAAACACTCAGAGTACACTAGACATCACCAGACAGAGCAGTGAATCCTCAACAAGCCCGAACCTGTTGCGCTGAGGAGTCAGCTGACGGCAGCAGACAACTGAAGGCATGAATCAGGCGTCGGCTGGCGCTGGACGTGGCCCGAGGACAGAGCTCAGATATGCAGCAGGAGAGCAGCGAGAAAAGACCTGACAAAAGACAGAGTGAAGACCATAGACTCGCTCTCTTGGCAACTGGGACACCCAACACAAGGAGAAGCTTGTTCGTGCACTGTTCTCTGGACACACAGCCTCTCTTGGATGAAAGAAAAATAGAGTCGAATACCAGAGGATAATGTGATTATAGGCAAATAGGAGAATGGAGGTTAATTGGAGTTAAGTGTCTATAAAAAACGACTCTATATATACATCTTTCTGCCAGCAGGGCTCAAATTCTTCCTGCCTTCTTTAAAATAAACAGAACTCAATAGTTCTGAAAGAATGTTGTGGGTGTATATTTTCTGAAGGTAATACCTGGACACTCGCAGCACAGTCATTAGATTAGAGGCAAGGGGCTTAGACATTGGAATAACATGAAGACCGATGTAAAAAACATGAAGCTGCAGTAAGTGACCTCACACGTGTCTGGAGGTCGAACCGAGCGAGTCGCCCCCGTGATAAATCCGCCGATAGCCGTTTTCATCAAACGCTCATAATCTCCCGCTCGTGACTGCCGCCGCCCCGTTTATGTGGAAGCTGTCATCCAGAGAGACGGAGTGCCATCGCAGAGGTACAAATACTCACCTTGACCTCTAAGAGATGACCAGAGCGGAACAAGTGAGGAAAAAAATCTGCTGATTTTGCCATATTTCTGGGGGTTTTTTTTGGGGGGGCACATACGCCCACCGACATCATTGGCGTTGCCATAAATGCGCCTCAACATCAGAGGTGACAAATTATTTCTTTTTCCCCACATGAACCGCTCAACATTTACCAGCATCTCTGATTGTTCTTTACAGAGCAGTTAAAAGAGGAAAATCACAGCTTTGATTGCTGCAGTAACGATGTTCTGCAAAAGCTCTGCAATTCAAACCACTTAGGCACAAAGAAACCCCATAAACATTCAGAGCAGACTTTTAAATCTGGCTCGCGTGCCCTTCTCTGGATGGCAAAGACCCAACGGCTGCCACACTGTAAACAGTAAATGGCATTATTAGATTATTTCGCTGGTTTGAAATAAAGTTTGAGTCGTGGAAAACATTACTAGAACAAGCTCCGGATTGAAGACGATTGGTCAAACACTGTAATTAGTAAAAAAAAAAGAAAGAAGTCTGGCATAATAATGCTGAGTACATTAGTGTCTTCCAGGTGATGTGGTTTGTTTTGTGTTTTTTTTTTGGTTACCGTAAATGATTAATGCTGGGTCTGTGCAGGCAGGCTTGACTTCTTGTAATCTGCAGTGTCGTGATTGGAATCACAGAGTAATATACAGAGCGCTGAGCCCAATTCAACCCTGTGATACACCATCAAAGTCTGCACAGACTTCCATCCTTTGAAACCCACGCAGCTAAATCAGCTGAGAGATTTCCTGCAGCCAGCTGACGATTAGACGGAGAAGATCAAATTCTGATGAGTCATCTGTGTCGCTCAGAGAAATGTAGCAACCGTTACATATCTTAACGAGGCCCGTGTGCACCGCATGATGCAGGACTGGGGAGTCTGATATGGACTATATATATAGAAGATGGACAGTAGACAGAGTGAAGACAGAAGTTCTGTAAACCTGCATTCTTTCTAATAACCAGCAGGGGGCGACTCAACTGGTTGTTGTCTATGAGTAAATGAGCCTACTTCTCTTTGATCTGCGTCCTCTAGTAAACATTCTCCTAATGAGTTTTTTGGTCTTAATCGCTAGTTTAAAGCCTCCTTCAATACAAAATGGTGTTTGTTTAGTAAATTATGATCCCACTTGGAGTGAAAAAGACGATAAAGCACAGTGTATTTTAGGGCGGAGACACCTTGTAATTGGCAGGTCGCTCCAGCCCTTGCTCATTACATTTGGCTTCAACCGGGCAAAATGGCAACGGCAATTCCAATTAAGCTTCAAAACAGTTGTCCACGATCAAATGCGTCGTCCATCGCTGACACTGGTTTTGTCATATTGACCTCTAAAGTGCAACGTAATACACCAACCACAGTACTGCCTGTACTCGAGCTGTCAGGATTGTAGATTTTCTCGATGCAATGCTGACATTTTGGGGAAAATATAATAATGCTTTCTTAGGGTGTGGGTGGAGAAGTAGTGAGCTAGCTTGTTTCTTTGTCTTCTTCTTCATTTATTGTATTTTATGGTGAGTGGCGACCAGCATCAACGTGCAGTACCACCACCTGCTATACTGGAGTATCAACCAGATAGTTACAGCGTTATCATATGTATGTTATTACCATGATATGAAGCCATTTTTTAAATATCACAGTTACTATCAAGACCCCAGCTTGTACTATAGTTCTCCTGCAGTACGTCCGTGTAAATTATCAGTCATCCAGGTCATGGTAATCCTACAAGCTTTAGTAGAACCCAGCTAGACTTCTATTTTTGGTTTTATCTCTCGTACACATTCCTCAGCTCTCCTCCCTCACTAATATGAAAACCTACCATAATAATTCACGACACAGGCTAAAGTGTTGTGATGCTACTCGCTGTTTTACTGCAGTACAAACTATAGTACTACCAAGTGCCACTGCAGCCTCACACGGTGTTGTCAGAGGCACTGCCATACTAGTTTCTTATGTGTCAGAAGAAGGATCCAAACTTTAAAAATCCCCCCCAAAAAAACAACTCGTTTATCATCATAATTGGAAGCGACCTTAATATTTTGCATTAGCTCAGTGAGAAAATGTGAGCGGCGTCGTGCCATTTTGTGCGGTACAGTGCTGTCCGTGGAGGAGAAGGCTGACACACATGTTTTACGGCCTGTAAGCAGAGCCGTTCCTGTTTGCTTTGGATCCTTCTGAAAGCAGCCAAAAAAGCATCGGTGAATGCCAGCCAGAAGGGCTGCCAGCAGGCGCACAGCACACAACACAGAGCTCCACTCCTTGATTTCCAGCCTCAACCACACTGAACTTTTAACAGGCTTCATGCTGCTGACGCATTCAGGACTCGGTCGATCCCCTCCACCCTCACCCTGCCATCTTATCTTAGATTTTATGTTCACACCTCGTAAAAACTCAATTTGTCTCTCGAAGTTCGTCTTTAAGAGGGAAATCTTTGTTGTCATTTACAAGCGATGTTACATTCGGTGTTGGGGTGTTAGTTTTTTGTGGCAGCTGCGCCGTTAAACACACACTCTGGCTCATGGAGCAGTTTTCTAGAATGAAAACAGAAAACTGCAGATTAGATAAAGGACGGAGATGAGTCCTCTCATACTTTCACACTGGAGCAATAGCGGCGATGCGGGCAGCATCACAAACCAGGAATGTTTGTACGTTCTCATACGGCGGCGCTGCCAGACAGCACATTTGCTGTACTGTACAATTTTAGGGTGCTTGAGCATTTCCATTTTCTGCTACTTTCTGCTTCTACTCCGTAGCATTCCGCCGGGAATATCGTATTTTCTACCGCACATTTTACCGACAGCTTGAGCTATTTTTCACATTAAGATCCCGGCCACTGTGACTTGTGACACCATAAAAAAGTTTCCAGTTCGGGCTCCTTGTTCCTTTCTGACGGCTGACAGTTGTCCAAAATGAGCTTTTTCTGTTCCCCTTTTCCTCCACATGAAAAGTTCGCAGGTCATTTGCAGGGTATTGGCAAAAAAAAATAAAAAAATCAGTTTACATTTCTAAAGAATGTGCTTCAGGTCTTGTTTACTTATTTAACGCTCTATCTCCTTCCACTGATCTGTCAGCCCAGGTGAGAGACGGTCAGCGATCTAATCACACGTACATTTCTGCTCACATTACCGAAGATAAAGAACCTTTAACTGCCACTTTGTTTTAACTTTAAGGTTACAATTGGGCTTTTGTGCGTCATTCATTTGGCACATTTGCATCAGGGCTACATTCACCTAATCTGAGTCAACTTCTAACTTGAGGTTTTTCCAGTTTTTCCCTCTTTAACGATCTCATGACTTCTTGCGATTCTTTGGAAAGGATGCTGGGCTCAGACTACAAGAGTTTCAGGCTGATTTAGTCCTGTTTCACCGCTCCTGACAATCAGAGAAATCTGGTCTGGGCTCTTGGTCTGAGCCGATGTTTGGCTCAGATTATTGGTAATGTGTCTGCTCGTAGACTCATAGGAGCCGCCCCGCTAATACCAAATATGTTTAACGTATGTACGGAGTTAAAATGTGGATGGTTGCTACACTCGTGCCTGAAACAGCAGACCAAATAATGCTAAATATTTTAGCCCTTGATGCCAACATTAGGTACAGAAAATGAAATTAAAACTGTAATCAGAAACATGGCTTTTAGTTGGGAACCACTGGACTAAACTGTCAAACTGCATTAAGTACACTTTAAAAAATCCCGTAATGAAAACAAAAAAATTTAAAAATCTGTCGGCAATGGTGCCAGAAAAAAAACAGTAAACCTTCACTGTAAAAATTAGTGAAAATAAGAGCAACCATCTGTTCAGGAATGACTTTTTAAACAAATGTAAAATCAGTAAAAGTGTTTGATTTTACAATGAAATATTATTATTTTTTAAAAATACAAGTAGTAATTATTGACATGTTCATTTTTTTTTAAACGATCAGCATGTAAATTAAAACTTTTTAAAATGCTCTTACTTGGTATATATATATATATATATATATATATATATATATATATATATATTTTTTTTTTTTTTTTAAAGGTAAATTTGTAAAATATGAAAAAAAATTTACCATTTTTAAACTTATAATGTGAGTGTTTAAAAAAATAACAGAAAATATCTGATGAATAATGATATTTTTGTGATTTCAATGCAGTAAAAAAAAGTGATGTTAACTTAGCCATTTGTAAAAAAAAAAACAACAAAAAAAAAACAAACAAACAAAAAAAACCCAGGTTTTTAACATTGACTTTATGTACAGTTTTGTCCTGTTTTTTGTTTGTTTTTTTACAATTAACATGTAAATTAATACTACAATTTAGTCTCTGTACTTCAACAAAACAGGGAAAATCTGAAAAAAAATAACAGTAAATTCTTCTAAAATGTTTTTAAAAACTGTTAAAAAAAAATTAACATTTTTTTGCACTGCAGTTAAAACTGTCTCCACCTTAACCGAGCAATGTTCTGTCTAGGTTGATGCATCAGTCATAACAATCTAAGACGACCTTATACATCAATAACAAGCTATACCTTTCTGCAGAGCAAGTACTTTCATTTTTAATGCATTACATGCATTTTGCTGATAGTAATTATGTAAATGAAACCTCTTCCTTGAAATCGAGTCGTTTCCCTGATAGAACAAAACTGGATCAGAGCTGAAACACATTCAAACGCATCTAAAGACACAGCAGCCCAATAGCAGCAGAGGTCTGTATCAGGGTCCATCTGTGACACAGCAAACCAAAGGTGCTTATTTTAGAGTGATGGCAAATCCACAGCCGGGGCGACAAGGCTTCTAGATGTATCTGCTGTATTTGGTGTGTACTTCTGCTTCAGTACCAGACCCGTGTTCCAGCTCGGTGTGAAGTCACCGTCATGTGTTCTGCGTTATGTGCTGCCAGTGACGTAAAGGACGGATTGAAATCTGATTTAAGTGGCTCAGTCGCTCAAAATTTGATTTGAATCGGATTTCAAACCACCTACGGTATGACTACGTTTTTTTGCCATACACACTTTAAAAAAGTAATCTGATTCCAATCTGGATCTGCCAAAAAGAAATCCGCTGCCAGTGTGAACTCAACCTAACACCTGTCATTTATGTTCTCCGCTCCTGTCGTTCTGTCACCTCTGTCTTCACCTCTTTTCTCTCCTTACCTGCCAGCGTGACATCCTCCTGGTTTTTGTTGTCGCAATACCTAAACTTGTGAGTCAGTAATGCGGGTGGGAACAAAGGTCTGGTTGACACAATACACCAGCGAAGCTTCCAAACTAAACAGCACACAGACACGATGCCTGACCGTCCTCTCACCTTAAAACTTCCTCACCCCGCGGCCAAACTCGCAGCTTAATATCCTGAAATGAAGCGATCCCTCTCACGTGGGAAAACATGGACTCATTTTGTTTATATGTACTGCTTTAATACCAACCGATACATGATTCATTCTCAATAAGAGTGTTATGAAGCCGCCCTCCCTCTCTGCTCTGCTTTCAGTCATGTTCACTTCTCTTTGGATATGTGTCTTTTTTTTTTTTTTGTTTGCATATGCGCTCCTCTTCACCTGTCTACATAAATTGGTTTTCGCTGCCTTCTTGTTTATCGTGTGTCTCGGTGTTGTTCGGAGACTCTTCACTTCTGGCACTCTACACCATTATTTTCCTATTTTGCATGTCGCTTGCTGAGTTAGCTCACGCTGTCAGCCGCCCGCTGAGTGATACATTCCCCTCTATCTCAAAAAGCTTCACAGTAATTGCTAGGTAATTGTTTGTCCAGTTTATGCGGCATATGCCAAAAAAAAAAAAAAGTCCAGCCTCTCATTATGTCAGTCCAAGTCTGTTCGGAACATAGTCAAAAAGAACTCTGCCCTGTGGCGAGATAGTGTCACATGCTTCACAAACCCAATTATTCAAATCACCTGGACGTTATTGAAGCGACGAGGAGAAGAAAAAAAAGAATACTCTCCCAGGTGGCTTACAGTTTTGACTTTGTTTTCTAAAAAAATAAGCTTTCTTCAGCGAACACAGCCCCTGGCGAGCATCCAGCTCAGCCACATTCCACTTTCACATGACCTTCTGAGCAGACCTGGCCCGGAGCGAGAGCTGCACCGTCCGTCCCCGACCACACCTCCGTTTGACTGGCCTACATATTTCCAGGCCTGGCTGCTCGACTTTTCTTCCCCTCCTCCTCCTCCTCCTCCTCCTCGTCCTCTTCCTCAGTGTTTACAAGTTTGACTCAATTCCAGAAATGCAATTGCCTCGTAAAATTTGGTTTATGTGTATTTACGGTTTTGTTTTACAAGAATACACACGCAACCCTCTCGAGCCTTTGAAATTCATCACGGCGCTAAAGGTCGTGTCAAGTGTTTCTTCTGCAGGTCTGGATGGACGTTTTAATGTTGGGAATATTCAGGCTAGTGATGCTGAATCGACAAGTTGTTTTTGTTTGATTTATTAACTGACTAAATGGGCTGTCTTAACATTTTAGGAAATAGATTTTATTGGTTTTCTTGCTGAAAGTAAAACCAAAAGTCTGTGAAGATTCTCAGGCCTTGTCCACACGTAGCAGGGTTTTGGTAAAAGCGAATATCCTGCCCCCTCCGTCTAGAAAAAACGCACGTACACATATTCTACGTGAGGATGTAATAACTCCAACGCCATTTCTCCAGGAGCACGATTTCCATCTCAAAGTTCTCCCACCAGCTGGCAGTGCGTCCCAGTCTGACCCAAAACCAGTGGCGATTTCATTGACGGAGAACATGCCTCGGACGTGGAATGGCAAGGTGGCGGAAAATAACCATCATTAACGTCGTCCTACGCCCATGTTCTTGTATGTGGAGCGGTATCTGGGCCTGGACAACAGACAACGCCAACACAGTTCTGAGGGCGTCCACGCTGTTTCCAAATGTAAACACAGGTCACGTATGTGATGTAAAGAACATATTTTGTGACTTTTCGACATCTCAAACTCCGGTTATTGACGTCCACATGCAGATGCATAAACGGATGATTCGCTAATCTTCACTTTGGTCGGAGGTTTTTGAAAGAATCGTTTTTAATGCCGTAAATCTGCGTTTTCATGTGAATGACAGGCCAAATCGTAGAAAATATCTTTGTTTTGTGGGATACCCTCCTACAAGGCCTCAGTCATCCAGGTCATGGTTATTCTCATAGATTAATCATAACAACTGGACTTGCTTGAGTTCCTTGAAGACGTTCCACCTCTCATCCAAGAGGCTTCATCAGCTCTGACCGACTAGTTGGGAGTTCCACATACTTATATCCTAAAGGAGCCATGAACACCTGAGTTTCAGTTTCAATCGGGGGTTTGTTGCTCCTCCCCCTCATTATGTGAGTCGTCCGTGCTCCCCCTGCTACAAAGGGGTTTGTTAAGGTCTTTTGTGGCTAGGTGTGAAACAAACCACCCTAAAGACCCTAGAATAAAACGAAAAGATGGATGGTATTCTTATTGGATGTAGATGATTTTGTGCAACGTTCTCCTCCCATGTTGCTGTTTTTATAATCACCTCTACTATGGGGAACAACAACTTTCAAGCAGAAACAAAAACGTCAGTTTTTTAATACAGGATTTCGATTGAGCTTTTTCTAGTATATGAGCAATTTTAATGACAGATCTCCCCACTATGCGTGCAAATATTCAAAGATAACCTATTCCCCTGATCGCTATTTTGCAGGGGCACAGTTGCTGCATCCTGGGTTTAGCAGTCCAGGACGACTGTGATTGGTTTAAAGAAACATAATCAGGTCAGAGCCATTTATTACCCAATAGCAGAATGATAGGTGAAGAATGGTCTGGCTATGCAAGACTCCATATGAGGCGTTGCATTAGCATAGCTTAGTAGAAATAGTCAGGAAACGGCTAACAAGAAAAAGGTACAAATAGTGGGCGTAATAAAGCAACTGTGGCTAACTAACTTGTTATATCTGGTTTCAATCCGTACAACTTTATGCAAAAACTTTTTCTTGATGAAACATAACCTCTAAATAAGTCAGTTTTAAAGGTGCTAATAGGCAGAGTTGGCTAGCTGCTTCCAGTCTCTATGCTAAGCTACGGTATCAGCCCAGTCATAAACCTCGAAAGCCGGCTAACTAATGAAGTTTATTTAACCCCATAAACCCCAAAACAGCCTGTTGCCATTTTATTTGCTTTTGTCACTTTTTTTTACTCACTGTCGGCTCATTTTTCACTGCAACATAAAGTCCTGCACCTGTATGCAAACAGTACAACCATGGCTAGAAAGAGAGAGAACTCAAAACATGCAGTCTGTACAGTTTGACACAAGTATGCCACAAATCAAAAGACAAGAATTGCAAAAGTTCTGTGATCATTTATTTCACAAATATTTAAAAGTCCTACAATCAAGCTCTACAACATTTTTCCCAGTGCCCATAGGTATTACCGTATTGCCAAAATGATGACTTAATGTACTACAAATATTTTACTCCTTACTCTCTTAATTTGTTTCCATGCTTGTTTAGTCTCAGCTGATTGTAGACGTCCTGCAGTTTGGCCGAAAAGTCCACAGATGTTTCTCACATGAAAGCCAAGTCAGTCGTTTTTTTGTTTTTTTTACAGAATCTGGTGCAAACAGTTTATTTTTGGCCAATTTTTTAAAAATGAGACATTTAAATAACAGAGTGATTTTGAGAAAATGTCATAATTTTAAGCTTACGGTAAACAGCACTTAACACGCTAACCCCCGAGGCTAACGTTAGCTACAGATATTAAAACTGACAGTTAAAATCTAGCTTCCAGTTCTCTTTGCAGGATAAACAAACGGTGTTGACTGCTTCTCCCCAAACATTTTCTCTCTCAGACTCATTCTGCCTTCTGCTTTTTTTTTTCCCCTCCTCCTCGCACTGCAAAGTATTTTTAGCGTTATATCAAGTTTTTGCAGCGCAGTCTCCACTTTTGCATTTTCCATGTGCTCCCCCATGAGATCATGTGAGGTGGTGCTGGGCTCGCTGATTGCTCCCTCTGGTACTGTAATCTTAATAACATCCTGTAGTGTGTGTGATGCGCTATTATTTTCAAATCTTGTCGTGAGTGCATGTCTGAGATTAGAGGGAACATCTGTGAAGTTTCTAATTATGATGCAACCTGATTTCAGAATCTGTCAGGATTTCAAAAACTCCTGTAAGTCGGAGCCCAGCGTAACTCTTGGCAAGGAAGCAAATAGGCATATTTCCCGAAAACTATTCTTATGAAGCATTCATCAAGAAGAAGGAAAACATTCGCTGATTTTAGCTTCTCAAATGTGAGGGTTTGTAAAAATGCATTTCTTATTGTTTTGGACACAAAACAAGAAAATGTCACTTTATTCGCTGGAAAAGTGATTTTTATAGATGAACTTCTGCACTGGAAACGTTATCAGTGACGATGTTGTCATTATTTGCGGCTCCACAAACAACGTCGACTGGCTTCGTGTATTCGCTCGGTTTTTTATTTGTTTTCTGCATAACAGAGGGAAGCTGCAAAGCCGGTTTCTAAAACAGGAAATAGAATTGGCTTTTGCAAATGATGCTGTGTGTTTGCATTGAGGAGTCAGAGAGACAAAACCCGCGCAGCACTTTAATATCCCCAATATCGCTGGTAGAGACGGGGCATCTGCTTGAGAATCCCACATCAAACGAGACGGCATGTCAGCGGAGGGTTATGCATATATTTCCCTTGTTCTTCGCATCCTGCAGGAACAGGCAGGCGTACGGGGGAAGAGCTGATGAGTGGAAGGAAATACTGTTTTGATCAAGACTAAAAAAGCGAGGACAGAAGAAGAACCAAACAGAGTAAATACGTGCAGGCAGAGTCAAAACAACCAAAGGAGAAACTTGCAAATCAATTACGTTATCAAGGTTCTGCTCTTGTTTCTGTGGCGTCGCAGCCGAGGATGTTGTTTTCCTGCGAGGGCATCTGGAGGAGATTAGGGTCCAACCTGACACTGCAGCCACGGTGAAACATGACTCAGGGATGAATGGAGGCTTTTAGACCGGTGTCTGTCTTCCCACACGTTGTTCTGCTATTCTTTATTTGTCCGTCACCCAATAAAACACGCACGGCGTTATCTGATATCCACGCGCTCGGCAGGCAAACAAGGTTCTGCCAATCTCCCTCTCCGCCTTCCTTTTTTTTAAACAAGCCGTTATTGGTGTTTTCTATACAAGCCGCGCAAGAAGGCGAGAATAAATACAAGAAAAAAACAAGATGCTGCCGACGATATTAATTTCAAATCAGCTGTCAGCGCGGAATATACGTCGTCGTGAGAAAATGCAATTTGTAAGGTCAGCAAATGTCTGTTTTTCTCTTGTAAAAGCAGCGAACCGGAGCGAGACGGAGCGCAGGACAAGGGAGCGTGAGGGAATGTAACAGAATAACACGAGTTTAGGCCCAGCCGGGACCAAATTACCTGCAGAAAGAGGTCCATATTCAGAGCCCTTGTTTGGATTCAGTCTGCATGGCTGCGGGTTTCAGTCTTATTAGATTCGGCCCCGCGTTTCCACTCGCGGCTCAGACGAGGGCCCTCCGACAGCCTTTATCCAGTTTCGTCTGAGGCGCTCCGGGGGGTGGTGGGGGGCTTACATTTGCTCCTCTGTTGTGGGGGGCCAGAAGGGGGACTAATGCATGTCACCGATGCCACCTGCAGTTAGAGCAAACAGGGCTGACCACCACTCAGCAGGGCACTAATGCAGCACCAAAAGAGGAGAGGTTAGAATAAGAGCAATCCGACATCAGCGCTGCATTACTACGTCAACTGAACCGGGTCACATAGCAGCGTACATGTGTACATATAAGGGCGAAACAACTTGGGGGAAAATATCCACATCTGACCGATACTGCGATTTGATTTTCTGACAGATATTGTGATTTTTTAAAGTCAGGCTTCGTCTTCATCATGTAATTGATTCCAAACATACTGGAGCGTTACTACATGAGATCCCATCAAAGGTGAGAGGGCCACACAAGCAGGATGTAAAACTGATATGGAGTTTAAACCATAGACTGAATAAAAGATGGACGTAGCCACCGTGACGTCACCCGTTGGTTTCTGCACTGAGAAAATGAAGCCAGGGTTTTGCTACTTCCTGGTTGACATCTTGGATTTTTGGAGCCAGTGACTCAAAAATCGTTGGAGGGGGGCGGAGTCATAGGAGCAGCGATTGGTCAGATGGATTGAGAGGCGGGCCCTCTCTGCCCGCCCACATTTACCGCCTTCTGCTCGCTTCATCTGAATCGTAGCTGCCGACTGTCAATCAAGCCAGCCACGCCCCTACGCTAGTGGACGTAGTGATATTGCAGGTTTTTGACACTTCCAGGTTGGCTTCATTTTTCAGGGCCGGTTGCTACGTCCATCTTTGATACAGTCTATGGTTTAAACCTGCAAACGTTCACAGCGCGTCTATTAAATAATGAGACTGGGTTAATGTCAGTCAAACCTCATCACGCATGTCTAAACCATGTAGTTTACGTTGATCAGTGGGCGTGAACAAGCCCTGGAAGTTTCAATCTGCTCGAGTTACATTCGATTGAATTGCAGCATTAGACTCAGAAGCCTTTGGAATCAGTGTGATTTGAAATTGATTCATTTCTCAGCCCTAATACAAATATATACGCACACTGTCTGACATGTTGGTCCAAAGTCTCCCAAAGGTTTTCATTTAGTTTGAGATCCGGTGACTAAGAGGTGTGATTCTCTTCATTTTCATACTCATTAAACCATTCAGTGACCCCTGGTGCCTTATGGATGGGAGAATAGTCGTGATCGATCCTAACAACTCCGTATTGATTCGCATTGACCTTCCCTCTAAGGGGACAAGTGGACCCAAACTTTGGAAGCCCCTGGATCCTCTCACTGTAGGAGTCAAGGGTTCAGGTTTTTCCTTTAATTTGTCATCCCTTAACCTTGGCTCTATTACAGGAGACCTGGGAGTTTGAGGGTTTTGCACAGTGTCTGAGCTGCTCCCAGGACGGCTGTACCTGATGTTGTACCTGGAATCTGCACCTAATGCTCTGTTATCACTGTGGACTTTACCTTCCACATCTGTTCCAGCAGTTATATATACACACATGAATACACATATACACCGTGATATTCATATACTTTTCAAATACCGTAAGGCCTTCCTTTCTTTGAGTGTTTTATGCGGCAGTCACACCATATCTCTGTCTGAAAGCTGTTTTGTTGCCTCCATAATTGCCAGACTAGATGCTGCCGCCGCCGCCGCCGCTGCTGCTGTCAATTGTATTTTTATTTTTTGCCAGAAAATATGCAAGCCGAGGTAGCGACTTGACACGTTAATGTAGAGGCCCATCGGCCGGCCTGCGTGCTCAGCCTAACAAACGTTGCCCTGATAATGTGTGAGCGGGAGAGAGAGATTCAGGAATTGTTTCCATTTCTTCAACCGGTCAAAGCCAAGACTACACGGCGCTGTTCTCTTTGAGAGCGCGCCACTGTCCCCGCATGGGTTTCAATTTCAACCCCCTCAGCACATCAGCGACGCAATTGCTTCCTACTGCAATTTATTACAGGCAAATTGAAAGATTCCAAGGTGTGAGTCAGTTTGTGTTGGCTCCGAATGTGCCGGCTGGTTACTTACACGTCTTTCCTCCATCTCTTTACACGGCCGGAGCTCTGTCCCATCTGGGTTTGTGAGAGCCGTAGTTATTGTAACCAAGTCTTGTGGAAAAGAGAAGGGGTGGCGGTGGGGGTGTCGAGAAAAAAAAAGAGAGAGAGAGAGGAGTTGCCGCTTTTCCGAAGCACACAGGGAGGATGGCAGTGGTCCCATTAGCTGACCCCCAGGCGAGCTCTCTGGAGGCATATAGACTTACCAGCGTCAAAGCATAAGAATATGCAGTGGGCAGCATCAAAGTGCAGCACCGTGGCAGCTGATAGCTTGTGGTGACATTGTGCTGCGGGACAGAGCACTCTCCGCCATCATTACCGCCGATCCCTCACATCGTCTATTTATAATCAATTTTCCGTCCCGAAACGCGTCTCTGTCTCCCATATGGTGTCGAGGAAAGAAAGATGGGAGACAAAGATCCCCCCTCCACCACCCTCCTCTCTCCTAAAAAAAAATAAAAAGGGGTGAGAGAGAGAAAGCAGAAACGACACAACAGGGACCGTTCACATAAATGGACCCAGACATGTAAAAGTAACAGCGGTTTTAGTGAGGCCGTTCCTTTAAAAAACCAGAGCTCAGATGAGGAATAAAACCACTCAGTTCCTATTGGGTCATGCTTCAAAATGGTTCCCCCCCCTCCTTTTTAAATTAGCCTGTAAACTGTGGAAAGCCGCATCATTATTTGCAACAAAATGGCCTCATTTGCAGGCACAAATATCACCAGCCAGAGAAGAAGAAGAAGAAAAAGCATTGTTCTGCTGCTTCCATCCTCCCTGTATTTATTATCAGGGGACTTTTTTACACTCTGATTACTCCGGGTATCGTTTTACACATTTCTTTTTTTCCCCCCCTCTCTTTTCCTTCATGTGTATTGAAAACGCACTCATGAGTGGAATTTGTTTTGCTTTGGTTAAATGTCAGAGGAGCCACGCTGTCAGGGGAAGGAGAACATCTCGGCGTGACAAACTGCGCGTGGGAGCGTCCGTGGGAGTCGCGGGCGTTCACTCCCTTTCCTGAAAGCTGCAGGCTTCTTGACGGAGGTGACGAACCCGGCGCGGTGATGACATTCTTTCCTGCCCGCGGTGTTGCGTTTTTGATAAAGGAAGTTCAGGACTCTGACAGGGAAATATGACCAAACACAATAAGAGGTCAAGTGCTCTCCTCTTCTTCTTCTTTTTTTTACCCTAATACCTAGCACTCATCCAGGGACACATGGATGAGGTTTGTGGCCTCGCCGTGCCCCGAGGAGACGGCAATAAACCTGGAAGTGTAACCAGGTTCAGAAACGATGCGGGTTAAGTGAAACTAATAGCGGGTTTGACCTTTTTTCGTTAATCCGCCTCGTTTTTCTGCTGCTTGGTGCTCAACGACACCATCAGACACGTGGTGCAAAGTGGTGGCTTTGATTTATATTTGTGCACGCTGATACCTCACGTTGCTGTTTTTAATTGCAGCGTTGCATCAATCTGGAGTTAAAGCAACCACGACAAGCTGACTTTTCCAGTATAATACAGGACATTAGTTAAATCAGAATGCAGGTTTTCATGGCAAAATACTTTTGAGATTGTCTTTTTTTTTTTTTTTACAGATAATAACAGGAATATTTCAGTAATATAATATTTAAAATGCATCCCAAAGCAGAGTGTATGTATGCATTATAATTATTATTCATCATCATAATATTACAGATACACTTACCCTGTGTTATTAACATCCAAGTATATTCATTTGTTTTAACAGCCTTTTAAAAACTTGACTTGGAAATAACTATATAATAAAAAAACAGACATAACTGCAACTCAAGTTTAGAAATTACACAGATTTTTTTTGGCAGGTTTTTAATTACAGTTGGATGGTTTTGCTCATTTAAATTTTAAGTCCTGTTATCTACAAAATCATACAGCAGGATCGTGAAGAGTTGTTTGCAATAAATATAATCTGATGAATACAGTTTAGTGCAGCAGTGGAGGAAGTCCTCTGACCTTTTACTGAAGTAAAACCAGCAACACCGCAGCTTAGAAATCCTTAGTTACAAGTAAAAGTACAACTTTTTACTTGTAAAAATGCAAAATGAACTATATAGAAAAAGTATGAAAGTATTGATTACACATCAAAATAGGCTCCGCTCGGTTTATATTCTTATACTGTTAATATTATTGGATTATTATTACTACTCATGCATCAACATGAAGCTGTTTAATTATTACTTACTAACAGGATTTGAGTATATTTGCTTAACGACTTCACACCACTGGTTTTGTACAACTGAAAACGAAAGCAGCAGCATCAGCAGGTGAATTTAGGGAAGCATCAACAGCCTCTTTAGATAAGGATTACTTCCTCTGACATGTCCACACGTTTACGTCGTATATTGTGAAATAACTTCTCGCCTGTGAAATGCTTCTTCTCCGTCGCTTGGTTTTAGAATTTCGTCTGGCATTCTGCGCTATTTTAACACGGCAGCTGCTCACAAGCCGGTGTTCGGTATCGACTTTAGGATTTTCCTTTATCAAATGCTCAAAGGAGACTTTTTTTTTCTTCTTGTTGGTTTATTCCAAAGAAACAATGATTAATTGGTTAATCACTGAAAGCAATAAGGAGATTAATCGGCAAAATATGTGCTTGTTGTTGTTCCAGTAATACTTAAAGTGCTGTAAATGCAAAATAAAAATGACTGATGTAATAACTCCAGCTGGAAAATGGCTGTGAAACCTTTTATACAGTTGCTATACAAAAAAAAAAGTTTAAAAATTACAGATGATGGTGAAAGTTGGAGCAGTGAATGGAGTTGAATTAAACAAAACCCTACGCAGAGCTGGAAAAAGGATTTTTGTGGAGGATTTATTGGAAATTTAAGCACCAAACTCATCAAAATGACAGGTTCAGGTGATTAAAAATACAAAAAACTACTGAAGAAACGTGCCCAGATGTTATACAGCAGCTATATAATAAATGAATAGAATAACAGAAACAATACCAGTATTTTAAAAAATTAACTTGGATGTTTTCTTATATAGCAATTAGCAATTTCCCCGAGGTTTTGTACCGAAGGGATCAATAAAGTTTTATTTTAATTCTAATTTTATTCTAATTCTAATATATTAAAAAAATCAAGAGCAGAGATTCTGAGAAACAAAGAGTCACCGTCCACTGTTGATTGATTGACAAGTGATCAGCGGTACAACTAATCTTCAAACATACGACCAAAATAACAACACAAACGAGGGTTTCTTATTTTAAAAATCTGTCAAACGTGTCTCGGACAGGCAGCGATCCTAATGCGACACCACAGTCCATCATTTTAAAAGTGATCGGCGGATACTTGGGGATAGTTTTTTAGAGCAAAACAAACTTAAATGAAAAGAAACTTTAAAGAGAATGAGCTGGAATTAATCACTGAAAACTTCTGCTCTGTTAACCTCGCTGGCAATTTAAAGAATAGACAAGTTTGTAATGAAGAAAGTTGGCCTGGAGAAAAAAAAGGGAAGAAAGAAAACAGCACCAAAAAAAAATACTTGCTACGAGGATGAAAATTATTTAAATTAGAGTCGGAAAAAGGTTTCAGTTCATAGTGGATTTTTTTTTTTTCCGTGGCGATGATGTAATATGTAGGAAAAACCACCTATGCAAAAAAATCAAGAAAAATTAAATCTCATTTGGAAAGTTTATGACTGAAGCTGGCAGCCTTTACTTCTACACAGGCATAATTAAGACATCCACCTTTTCTTTACCTCTGAAAAACAATTACAAAGCTTTGAGGTTACTTAATACCGCAGGACAGCTTCACCGCTAATTACTCAATTATAAAGGATCATTAATATTTTTGACACGGCCCTCATTATTCATGGATTACATTTGCATTAACAAGTTAAAAACTTGGTAGATTGAAAGAAAGAATTCTTTTTTTTTTTTTCCCCTCCTTTGAATCTCTCCCTCGGGACGTTATAGGTTTTAATTCAAAATAACGTACAATCATGAGAGAAAAGAAAAGAGAAAACGAGGAGACAAGCAGCCTCGGATCTGCGTGGACTCCATCTGCTAACACTCGTCGTGGCCGAGCTTCCTGGACTCGGAGGCCCCCCCATGAGCTCGGCCCGCTCTGCAGAATTATGTGACTGCTTGATGAGTAGTTGTGTCAAGTTGGAAGGTCCTTGGCGAGAGGCCTTGGGCACCACTGGAAGACTATCAGAGTGCAGAGTCATTAGAAATCCCTCATTCTCACTCCGCTGTGTAAACGGCCCGCCGGCCTCCATCTGAACGAGCCCCGAGGAAGGATCGCCTCCGTCGGCCTGAAATTGGATCGTGCGCACAGAGCGGGGAGCTGTGGGAGCCGAGCAGCGAGAGAGAGAGCAGGGAAAAAAAAAAAGTTATGTGCTCCTATTTATTGACTCGGCTGCAGAGATCACTAAACTGTTCCAAGGGAGGCTAAAGTTTGGGGAGTTTTTCCCACAAGCACTGCAGGCGTTAGAAATGACGAGTTGCCTTCATAAAAACCTTAAATGACTATTCAGAACAGAACTCCGTCGGAAATGTGCTTAAACCGAAGTCGGGCTGACGATTTATTTTGTGTTTGTTTTTCGCCTTACTAAGTGGTATTTAATCCCAGCACAGCATGTCCCTGAACACAACTCTGCTGCAATAATGTCTTAAATTAAGAACCAAGGCAGCACCTGCGAAAGGCTGAAAATTGTTCAATACATTATGTAGTGTTTAGAATCAGATTTAAAAACCGGTGTTTGTTTTTTTTTTTTTTTACGCACTTGTTAAACCACATTAAACATGAGTGTTTGAGCTCCACTGCTTTACTAGAGCTCCTGTGCGTCTTTAAATATCCCCCAGATCATTTAGAATATTACATTTCATGTTTGTGAACCAGTTCTGCATTACGTCAGAGGAAGGTGACTGAAACTTAAAACCCCTCATTCACACCAGAGACAAATGTAGCTTTAAGGAAAACCCCTCTCAAGGAACTAATAGCATCATCTGCAGTGTACAACTAGTAACGTGGCACTTGATAAGTCATATCGTTGGTGTTTAACAAGTCACAATTAACAAAATAGACATTAGTGCTAAACAGGAGGTATTTACTGACTATCAACAGCTAAGTTGGCCAATAGTTGCCACTACCAAGGTAGCTGAAATTGGCAAAATGCTAACATTAGCCAACCAGCTAAAAGTGGCGAGCAGTTAACATTAGCAAATTAGCTTATAGTGACCAGAGTTAATGTTAAAACTGCAGTTTTCACACGCCCTCCTAAATATTTCCTCAGCAATAACTAATGTTAGCACACCAGCTAAAATTGGGCAATAGCAAACCAGGTAAAAAAGCAGGTTTTGCTTACATTAGCAAAGCAGCTGAACGTGGTCAGCGGCTAACGTTAGCAAATTAGCTAAAAGTGACCCAGGGGTTTATGTTACCAAACTTGGTCAAAGGTTAACTTTACCAAGGAAGTTGAAAGTGGGATATTTTTAATCTTAGCAAGGTAGCTAAAAATGTGATCATTTGCTAACATTGCAAAGCTATTAAGAATAAAAATAAAAAACCTGTGGTTAACGTTAGCAGTGCAGCTGAAAATGGCAAGATGTGAACATAAGCAAACCAGCTAAAGAGGATAAGTGGGAAATATTTGCAAGGGAACAAAAGTGGCTAGTTGCTAATATTAGCAAATTAGCTAAAAAAAAATTTTTTTTAAATGGCCAGGTTAGTAAAGAAGCTGAAAGTGGAGGCTGAAATGTTCACATCCCACCTACATGTGTTCTGTTCTGTAGCTAAACATAATGTTACAAATAAAATAACACAAAATAACACATCAGCTGAAAGTAGCCAAGTGCTAACATTAGCAAATGCAGTCATAGCAGTGTTTAATGTTAGTAAACCAGCTAAAGGTCATTTGTTGCTTTTTGCGTCAATGTGTCCACAAGGGTTCAAATAACATAATTTATTTATATTTTTTTCATTTCCCCAACTGCTTGAGGGTCAGCAATTTGACATTCTCTATATTTAACTAAATTGGTTGAAGCTGGTAAGGCAGGTAATGTGAACAGTTGCTCCCACTGGTGAACCAACAAGAAGATTTTCTTTCATAAATGTCAACCCCTTCAGATGCATGTCACTCACGAGAAGAATCTATAGAATCCTTAAAAAGTTTGCTAGATCTATAAACTGTGCATATTGGATATTAATGCTTTTATTATAATAATAAAATATCCAGAAAACCATGTTGAACTGCATCATTGTACTGGTAAAAAACAAAGACAAGACACACTGCACAGTCTGTGTGTGAATGAAGGCAGCAGCGCCCGGTGTGCATGATGCAAAGGAATATTTTAAATTGAAACTATGCCAGAGGAATACACATCAGAGAGAGAATCAGTCACAGCAGGTCCCAAATCTGAAGCCCCAACAAATACACAAGGAGCTGAAGTTATGCTTTGCAACTTCACAACACAATAATGTATATGACTGAGTGTGTCTACATCCGTAAGCAAATGAAAAATCAGTGTCATTTAGTTGACATGTATAGTTGCTTCAGCATAATAAAATCAACCCTCCATTCAACTTCCTGGTTTGTCAGAAAACTGCTGACTGAGCATAACATTACTATCTGTTTGTTACTGAGCTAACTGACATTAGCCGACCGTAATGCCGTCTATTGATCAAGACAGAGCAGTGAAATGGTAGTGCACGTCTGAAATGTGAAATCACAGGCCACGTTTTCCCTCAGCGCACTGAGGCACCTTGTTGCCATGGCAGTAGTCATCACATATCTTAAATGCGTCTGGCGAAAGAAGTCATAGTATTTTGAGCATAGATATAAAACTCCATTTGATTCCCACTTATTTATGTCCTCCTCCATGAACGAAGAACCAGCAGCTTCGCCTAAAGTGGGGGAGCGTGTGCGTGATCAATTCATTTCATTTCCTGTTGCCGAGAGGATCAGTGTGGACATTGGCAAGACAAATATCACCTCCAAGTGTGGAGCGCTGAAGCATGCATGAGCTGTAAAACAGAAGCACGCCGCAGTATAAACTCTGATGTCGGTTCCAGTACCTCCCAGAAGCCCGGCTCCTGTTCAAGAACCTGATGTTTGTGCAGCGAGCGCCTGATTTAATCCACCATTTATAGTAACATGTGCGTTTTTGTCCCGACGTGGCTTCGTAATCCCACAAGCGCTGCACTTAGCTTTCGTATCAAACCCACTTCCACGCTGCAACAACAGAACTGGAACTAGATTACGCTGAAACTGCACGTAATTGCCTCGCGCTTTGTTTTTTACCTCTCCACTAGAAGCATCGTAAAAAAAAACAAAAGCGCCCCGGTAATGGAAGAAGTGAAAACAGTCCTCATTAAAGACAATAATGGTGATTAAGTCACACGAAGAGCAAAACACAATCCACGTGTTGTTTAACAGATGATGGAGTGTGTTGGCGAAAGCAGCCGTATGCTTTGTGTTCGAATAGATTTCTAAAAAAACAAGAATGAAAACGTGCAACTTCCTGGGCGAAAAGCAGAAAAGGCCTCAGACGGTGGCTTTTAGACTTTAACGGTGTGAAGGGGGGGAAAAAATATTAACACTTGCCTCCACACAGACCTGCGCTCTTTGTTTAGTTAAGCAGCACAGCGTGTGAGTAATGCAGCACTTGGCCTTGGTACTACCTGAGAGTGGGAGCTGCGTTGTACACGTACTGTATATGTGCTGTATGTGGGCAGCGGTCCGAGCTGTGAAAGGGGGAAAAAAAAAAAAAGGATCTAAGCTTTTTGTTGGCGTGAGTAAAGGGGGGTCTGATTGCAGCCGGAAGAGGAAGTTTGAGAAGTCTGCTGTGGAGCCCAAACACAGGTTGTAATTAAATCCTGTGAAAAAGCCTCGTCATTGAGGCGTTAGCGGGGCGGACGATGGCCGCTCGCTGTTTGCTCTGCTTCACCTCAGAGTCGGTGGCAGCATGCAGCCAAGGAGGTGACAGAGCTTCCAACTGCTGCTATCAGCCGTTACCATCAGTGATCTCAGACCTTCACCGCAATCCAAATCTAATCCTTTTTCCTTTCGGTACGTTCTGCAGCTGCCCTCACAAAGTACATACTGTTACATGCAGCGTGCATACAACTTGGACGGACTGTTTTTCTATAACATGGGGCCTTGAACTTTGACTGTCTTGCTCGTATATCTGTCGTAGTGTGTTGTCTACCGCTGGGCTGTCATCTGCCTATGTGCTCTTTGTGGCTCATGCTTGTTATTCAGATACCGTGACGTATCTTCTGCTGCAGAGAGATCGTGGGTCAGAATGGAAAGAAAAGCATACTGGCTTTCATATTGCAAAATGATATGCGTGAAGGCCATCCTGGTATATTTGGCTTACTACATTTGACATGCTACATATTGGGGACGTAATAAATCTTTATTCGGTGGTTCAGGCATTGGAAAGCACCCCTTGTGTCCTTTTCAGCATCTCTTTTTCCTTATTGTGCACATCGACGTCTGAGATTCGCCGTATAGCTGCTGAAAAATATGCATATGAGTGACTTCTGTTGCTTTCAATTAACCCTTTCTGTCCTTGTACTGAGACGAGGCTGCAGCTATTATTAAAATGCAACCTTCACCGCTGCAAACAGTACTTAAATTATTAATCTTTTGACATACATACAAATAAAATACAGAAATAAAAATGCCATACAGGCATATGTATAGTAGTTGCAATCAAGGTTTAAAATGTATGCAAAATAAGTTACCGGGTTACTTAGAGAGAAAACTGAGACACACAAACTAAAAAAAAACAACCAGTCTTTATTTTAAATTGTTAAATGATTGCTGTTCGTGCTGTGTAATCAAATGGAAAATGATAATAAAAATGAGTAGCAGCCACCTTCACGGGGATACACTGTGGAACTGCAGGGGTTCTGTCAGAGGGGTTGCCATGTTTTGAAAAATTGGAACTGTGCAGCCACAAAGACTTTGTCTAATATCCTTTAATATACTACAATGAAAAGCACCTCTAATGTAAGCCTCATGAGATAGAGGAGAGGATGATTTCCAAAGAAGTGATTGTGTAGCCAGTACGGTCAGACACAGCACAAGTTTTGCTTTTGGCAGGGCCACTGTATCCGCAAGAGTGGTGTTGATGCAATTGGATCAAAGTGCACCTGAAGTACCGCTGATAGCTTTTCAAAGATATTGAAGCAGTGGTTATGAACAGATGGGCAAGACCTAAAGATATGAACTAATGAGGCAGGAGCAACAGGCTTATTATCAGGGTAAATTTGAAGAAGTGTTGAGTTTTGTCCAGAGACCGTGGTGTGAGATTTTACACTTGCGGTGCTCGTATTGATTTAATTTCTTTTAGTCTAATGTGACAGGAACTCTGGGTAAAAGCTCAGGCTTAAAGCTACACTACAAACAATGTCTGACCAAAAGGAAATGCCATTTCGCTAGTTGCCTTAAGCCTTGATTCCCTTGCAGATGGTTGTCTTTGGTTGCATTTATTCAAAAAGTGCAAACCCCCATCAGCTTTTCCAAACCTGCGTCATAGCCACAATATGGGACATTGGTTGAAATAAACCAGAGTTATTCGTATGACTACTAGGGATGCCTTGAACTTGACCCCAAGATCGGGATAAGTACACGTCATGGGTTTTGGAGTAATATTGGCACAAATTTATATGTGTTTTTTTTTTGTTGTTTACATCCGTTATCATGCAGAAAGATGGAAAAAAAAAAGAGGCCGCAAACATGAGTCGTGTTTTCGACAGTAGAGGAGGCTGTATTTTTAGAACCGTGGTTGTAGTACCGCATTTCGACGAGCCTTGTTTTTCCATTAACTCACTTTTTGGACCAGACAACATGGTGACCACTAGATAGCCCACAGACACTGGAAAAAACAAATGAATAAATAATTATGCACAGTTTTAGGTGGGATAAACCTTTAAAACCCCAACCCATTGCTTATCAAGTACTTTTTTCAGTGGAATCAACCTTTGAAACCAGAACTTGTTCATTAAGAAGTACTATCTGGGTAACCCTTTACAACTATACTTATACAGAAAGCAGTATTTTGGGTGGAACAAAGCTTTAAAAACCTAAACTGTGAACTGTCTCTGTCACGGTGCTCCTTTACTAGCTAAACTCTCATTTGTGCCAATACACAGAATGCCCACCTCTTCTGGTCACTAAAGTGTTAAACAGTAAGAACATTTACCTGATTGCGCAATCACACAGTACAGCTAATCTACAATACTTGAAGAATGTATTATCTGGGAAAAGGGTGTCAGCAGATAGTACATGTCAAATGACTCAGATCGAAAACAAAAAAACTTTTATCAGGATTGTTAGATCCAGCCTCAAGAGTCAGCTGGATGCAACAACAAAAAAAAACAGTTGTAATTGGTGGAGGTAGAGCAATGTATTGCTCAAGGTTGTAATCAACACAAAAAAGTGATAACACAAAGAAAACTGGTGGATGTTGCTAAAATCAAAGAACCAAATACAACCAAATGAAGGCTAACAGAGTGACAAAAGCTAGCTACATAAAAAAAACAAACCCAACAGCAACATCAACACCTAACAAACGAGTGCCTCAAAACACATAACAAGAAACAACGAGTCATTTCTTCAAAGTTGAACAGCTGCTAGCTGAAGTTGTAGTCTTCACCGAGACGCGGGTAACTCCCACACTAAGCTAGCAGCTGCCAACAGAAGCTACATTTTAACAAAGACAAGAGGCACCGAGGCAAACTGTTCCCTCTAAACCCCGGCCGTTCCAACTGACAGTTCGGCTGAGGATTTATACTCCAGGTGTGATGACGGCTGCAGCTGATTAGAGGAAAGTGAAGAGAAGCGGACTGTGGACCAATCAGACAGGTTGGGAGGCGGGAAGAACGAGGGCTGGAGTGCAGGTCTAACAGCTCCAGGCTAATTACCTGAGATGACTGGCAGCTGGTGCTCTGGAACGAGCTCTCAGCCAGACATCTCCCCACACGATGGTCGCAGAAGTCCACCACGCAAACAAGACGGCACATAAACACCGTAACAGGGACACACCTAATGACTACTTTTTGACTCAGTGTTAGCATCTTTCCCCTCACTGTGTTGTGTTCTGGTTCTCCAACTGTACTCCTTTTTGATTTGATTCACTCTCTCGGCTCTCATTTCGGTTTATCTCGGCAGGTGCCTTTCTTAACAAGTCCAGTCTCTGCGTTATAGTCTGTGAGAACTAGGGGTGGATGGATCGATACGACCAAAAGCTCTGTTTTACGACCTTCAACATCAGTTTGGTAAAAATGGATCCATCTCACGTTGTTTTGGTATCGATATCAAGCCTTCTGGTATTTTCTGGTATCAGATCAAACCCTGGTGTTGTACTTTCCTCCCCACCTCCTTGTATTTCTTTTTTTTTTTACATGGCGCAGCATACCCACCTACTGAGACACCACTAACACCCCTGGCGTACATTCGGCTAACACACAAATCTGCCCCCCTCTCTTTCCTGTCCTGTGTTTTTTTGCATAATTCCCGCTGGTTGAAAGATTCAGTTTCCTCTTACTAGGAATACTAACAAGCGAACAGTGTGTGTGTGAGGTGCTGCGATGAGGACCTGGAGGGGCATTCCTGATGTCAGCACTGCTTCTGTACCCACCGGCTGTGTGTTTCTGTGTGTGTGTGTGTGTGTGTGTGCGTTTCTGTCAATCTGTGTGTGTTTATTGGGCTCTGAGACCAGTTTATGTGCTCATCTGTCTGTTTGTCTGCGAGTCTATTGGTCAGCTGTGTGTGTTTGTTGTGTGTAGATGTGTGTGAGAGTTTATTGGAATGTTTGATGTTTGCATTTCGCTGTCTGTTGATCAGTGTGTGTGTCGGTGTGTATCAGTGTGTGTGTGTGTGTGTGTGTGTGTACAGCAGGAATAAAGCACCCCATTGATAAGAACAAGTTCTTCTTGTTAACGTATCAGTAGAGCTGGACCTGAGCCAGCGCTGAAGTCCCAGGGGCGTATTTCTACACAACCCCCGCTATGACACGGCAGTTACTATTCTGCAACCCCAAGCGCATAGACACACACACTCACACACACTCACACACACTCACACACACACAGGGCTGCATAGTCCAGGAACTGAACATGTGTTAACACTCTCTTTCCAAGAGATACATTGAAGAGGACATTGAGCAATGTTTCGTCTTACATCTCTCCAGCGGACGCCTGCTTCACAGTCGTCTAAAATGCTTCCATGTGCAGTCTTTGCATTCCGACTACCTTTCTGGAGCATTTCTAGACTCTCCCTGAAGATACCCGACACCCAGGGGAAAGCAGATAGTCATGAGAAATACCTGCTAGCTCTTAACAGTTTTAAATAACAGGAGGGGGAATTTTTGCCATTCCCTTGGTCTTCTTCTTTTTTTTCTTCTTTTTTTTTTATCTTGAGCACATGTGCCAGCTATTGTTTTCCTCCTCTTATACACCACGGAGATGGAGCCAAGGCTGTTTTATGACAGTCATAATCACCACCCCTGGCGGCTGCATAGGGACATCAGCTCCAATCGGCTGTTGCGGGGCACACCTCGTTGTCAAATAAAAGTGTCTGGATGAAGGTCGGCGAGAGAACAAAGACGTTCAGTGTGCAGAATAAGCACCTACAGGCCCCGCTGTCGCAGCCTGCTCTGCCTCTCTATCCATTTTTGTAACCGTTGCAGACCGCTGTGGACGTTGCAGAGGCCGTCCGTTGCACAACATTCTTTGACAGCAGGGGCTATCACAGTAAATCTGCGCCGAGCCACACAATTAATCACAACAGTGGGCCGAACCAGTGGCTCGCTGTGACAAACGCATGTGGGCAGCTCACGCTGGGAGCCGAAACACAGCGTTTAGTGTACGAATTACATACATCAAGGGCGCATTTAATAAAAAACAGGCACATTCAAATGTAAGGCCGCCGCACATGCACTCCGAAGCACCGTGTTGTTAACATCTGTTTTCGTACATAGATGAGGAAATGTGAGGGCGTCCGGGGATGTACACAACCACAATGATAGACAAGGGTTTAGTTTACTGCATCTAAATTTAACGTATCATCATCATCATCATCATCATCATCATCCTCGGAGCGTTTGAAGTGCAATCGCATAGAACATTTGCATGAGCTGATTTACTAACTTGCCCCCCCCCCCCTTCAACACAGGATGCGATGTGGAAATTCAAGAATCGGTATTTAAAGAGCACAAATGCACTTTTAAAGACAAGCAGGGAACTTTTATTTTCCAGATGGCTTCGATATAGATCATAGCGGTGTCACCACCAAAGCATGCTTTCCGTTATTGAGAGTGTTTAAAAGCTTTACCTCTTAAAGCAAATGCAAAGTGACAAATCCAAAAGAGTTCAGACAAAGGAAGGGGGTAGGTCTCGCAAATGGAATTGTCCCCATGGGCAATCCACATAATATTCATATCAAACCTGATACATCTACCACTTGAATTTCTAACCATGCAATCAGGGGCTCTGCCAAGTTACTGAATACACCCTGATGAGTCTGATGATAAGAGGGGACCAACGGGGCACTGTGGCTTTGTGAGAGCCTGCGTTCTCATTAGCTATCAGGCATTCTGAGTCAGTACAAAATATTAGCTCATGGGCTGTAAACGCCTCGTGTTGTTGCGGAGCTCGGAAATGAAATGTGACAGGAACAAAATAATCCCACGAGTGCAACAAAGTCCACGCTGCTCTTTCCTTAATGGTCTTCTCAAGTGTTTGGAAAAGCAAAATTTTCACTCTTGAAAAATGGCCTTTTTCACCAAGCATCAGCATTTTTCCCCTTTTCTCGCCTAAAGACGTTTGCAAAAGTTAAAGAAAAATAGAAACCGGAAACCTTATCTCGTTAAAATGACTTACTATCGGAAACTATCTCGTAATTACAAGAAATTTAGAAACAGCCCAGAGGCGCAGGGATTGTAGCAATTCACAACTTGCCTGAGAATCATCATGTTTCCTCTGAAAGTAATTCCAAAGTGATTCAGCGACAGTCGGTAATACATCGAGTGGTGCTCGGTGAAAAGGTGCTGGTAATGGCTAATTGTGCGTATTTTATAGTCTAACACTCAAACAAACGCGGGCGATAAAACAAGGTTCAACTTGCAGCTCGCAGTGATAAGCATGTGATGTGTCAGGAAGGGGAACGATTCAGAACTTGCCTTGGAATCATCAGGTTTTTAAGATTTGCTCCATGTCGAAGGAATTCGGTGATTGCTGTCAGAGCAATGAAAAGCTGTTATGGGATTATTCAGCCCAAGTCATTTTTTAAAAAAATGGGGCCATGGTGAAGGCCTCTGTGTGACAATTTAGATAGAAGTAAAAACACTTTGGATCAACCTGGGAAACTTATTTTATGTCAGTAATTGAATTTAATTGAATTTTATTTGTATAGCGCAGTTTACAGCAAATGTCATCATTTATGGGTATAGACCTTACACATTTAAATTAAATGATTAGCAATGAATTTATGATACAGTTAAGTTCAAGTATCAGCATCATCTTTTGCTTAAGTGCCAAGTTTGTATTGGCAAAATCAAAAAGACTTCCCTCAGTAATGGAGGCATCCTCTCCAGGTTGTGAAGGAATTTGCCCCTTTCAGGAGTATATTTATTTTTACAGCAACAAAGTCCATTATTATTTAATTACCCTCTAAACATGGTCACTTAAACATGTTTCTTATGTACATATTGATATTAACATATAGCACTTTAAAATAAAGGAGATGTTGTTCATTAGGCAGGCATCTTAACCCTGGTTTAACGTACATTGATCACCTTAAATTCATAATTACAAGATGACTCCAGTTTATTAGTATCACTTTCCTCCTAATTAGTGTTATCACGCTTATATGCTAAAACAAGCTGGTAACCATGGTGAACAATATACCTTATGGTCGTGTTGTGACTGTGGATATGTTAGCAGGCTAATATGCTAAGATAAGTTAGTAAACATACCTTATGGTAGTGTTGTGACTGGGAATATGTTGGCAGGCTAATATGCTAGAATAAGTTGGTGGACATGGGAAACATACCTTATGGTTGTGTTGTGTATTGGAATATGTTAGCATGCTAATATGCTAACATAAGCTGGTTGACATGGTAAAGATTATACCCTTATGTTGCCACTGTGCACGTGTTAGCATGTTAACATTAGCGTCTAGCCCAGATGGTAAATAAGAGGCACAATAACAGGGCCTTGGCCAGAGGTTGCAGCCATCGTGTTAGGAAGAAAGACTAGAGTTCTTGTGAAATAATCTTTAAAAAATAGGAGAAAAAAAATCTATTTGTGATCATGTAATTCTTTTTTTTTATTTTATTTTTTTTATTTTACATGAGTGTTAGTTTTCATTATTTCTTTTTTTTTTAAAAATTTAATTGTGTCTAAGTTGTCTTATTGGTGCACACTTTCTCCTTGTCCTTAAAAAAAAATAAAAAAAGTCGGAGAGTAAATTAAATTCATGAAAATGTAGGCATAATGTAAAAGAGTAATTTGAACCATTAAAAAAGAAAATCAAGTCACTGCTATTTTTGTAGCACATTTAAAAGAACAGCCGCTGAGCCAAACTGCTGTCCCGTAGAGAAATATGATTGGCTTCACAGAGTTTGAATATTAAGGTTAAGACCCTACAGTGTTGAGTATATGACTTTACCTGAGTAATTTAAATATTACAGGTAAAGCCCTACAATATTATATAAAATATGGAAATCACTTTTTTAAATATGAAGGCTAAGACCCTATGTTTTTCCAAATTGCCCTGTTCATTTAAAACTAACGGTAGACGACCCGGCCAAAATTTCACACGGAAAACCCCAACGAATACATGTTCCCTGTGAGCGAGCGGACTGGCGACGGCGAAAAAGGGAAAATATATTAACAGATTCTCAGTATCGGTGCCTAGAGCAACTAAGAAAACGCAAAAACATGATTTCTGCGGTGGTTACATCAACTCAGGTCAAGATTTATTAAGAAGAACAAATCCCCTCACGCTGCTTCCATGCTCGATGTTTACATGACAACCATGCTGTGTTGACATGACAACCCGATCGAGCCGCCTGGCAGGGCACTGTTGTTAATGTCACTTTGGTCAACACTTTCGTATTACTTCCTTGAGAGCGTTGCCAAAAAAGCGCCGCGAGCACCCGTTCGCTCTGTCCCCCTTTCTTTTAGTGCTGTTATTCTGGGCAGTGGGTCTTATAAATAACTAATAAAGAGCAAAGCTATGACGCATTCATCTTAATGCACGGTGGCATCAGGGACAGGTGCGCTGGCTTATTCATACCTTTTGTACGACAGCGCAATTAATCTGCTTTGTGCCACGTTAAGAGCAGAGAGTGGACTGTGGAGTGAGACAAATGAAAAACCAAAAGGGAAAGTCATGAATTTTACAGTGAAGTCGAACCGACGAGCACCTGACCTGTGTTACCTTTACACTTTTCTGCTTCCTGCTTTAAAAAAAAAAAAAAAAGGGGGGTAAAAATAAGAGTGTGAAGCTCCTGAAATAGAAAAGAATAGGTGATGCTTGCGCCGGAGAGGCTAAAGTGGGGGAGATATTAGCCATATGTGATTCATTTACAACAGCATGCTTCAATTAATCTGGGCAGGGTGGCAGGCGCCAGGGTTGGGCCCCATGCCACCTGAGCGAGCGAGGAAGGACTGATCTGCCGCTCTGTGAGGGATGAGCGATGAAAACAGATCCCTGCGAATTGATTTCTCCTCTTCCTCCCTCGCTGAGCCTCTTTGTTCCTCCCTCTCCGGGGCCAAAGCGCTCTGATTCACCGGGCGTCCCCGAAGCACCCCGACCGGGATTGGCAGTTGTGGCGTAGGCGTCCACCTGGAGATGCCGTCGGGATGTTTCGTGAGAGCAGGGGTGGCACGCTGCGGCAGCAAGCGAAAGCAAGAAAAAAAAAAGGGGTGGGGGCAAAACCAGACGAGGGGCAAAAAAAAAAAAGCCACAGTGACCAGATGGAACCGCAGATTGTTTTAAAGAGGCTACTGCCTCAGCAAAACCATATGGGGCAAAAATGCTATTTAGTGCAATCTCATTTATGTTCTTCACGACATGGCGAGCGGTTCCGGAGGATCTTGTAAAACAAAAAGACGAAGCGCTGTCAACACGTGAGGAGAGGGAGAAAAGACCAAAAAAATAAATAAATAAATCGGCATCTGCATGCCTGCGGGGCTTGTTGTTGTGAGGAGTTTTATTTCAACTTGTGAGCAATATTCCAAAATAAGAGTAAATGAACACTGGCCTGGCTTTGAGTTACAGTCCAGTGTGCCAAAGCCAATACTGTGATTGTTTCTAGAATAAATAAGCTGAAAAAAAAAAATGTTGATGATGATGAATTAACCAGAGGAAGAAATGTATATTAAGACGCAGGATATTAGATTACAAGATTTGATGGGGGGAAAAGACAAGCAATGGCATCGCATGGCAGAGGATTAAAGCCTGTATAGCTTAGCATCGTCTGACAGCATAATTATATTTTTATCCGCCTGTTTTGTGAGCTGTTTCACCTGCCTTCTGATGTAATCTGGATTTATCCAAATTCCTGCCATCAGGGGGATTTTTCACCCTGAAAAGGATGGAAAAAGGAGGATGGGAGGGGGGGCTGAGACAGATAATAAGAGCCTTTCAAACATCCACTACAATGCACTGCTTTCGGACGCGAGTTTAAAATGTCTCTCCGCTTCCCAGGCAATTAAACATTTCCACGAGGAATAAAGATTGGCACAGCGTTTAATCTGAAAGCGAAGACACGGGAGTACGGAAGTGGAGCGAAAGTGAAGAACAACCCGGTCCCCAGAGCGAGCGTCTGTTTTGATAACCTAACTGGCTAAATTGAAAAAAAAAAAAAAAGATAATAATACCGATGATGACAGCAATTATCTCTTTATTTTTTATTCAGCGCCACGTAAATAAGCAACGTTTACGGCGGATCTGCGTTATATGCTGGGATATTGTAATTATCTTTAATTAAAATACAGCAATTAATAAGTGTCTCAGGTCATGCGAGTGTAAATTGTTGTGAGACGTCCTCCACTCGGCACTAATTTGAAGTGGTGCAATAATAAATCAGCTGTCAGAGAAGGAAAAGGTTCAGGGGACTGTGGTGTTTTGGTGTTCCGGGGCTTTAGTTAATTAGTTGGAGGGGAAAGCCGAAGATAAACACAGATTGTCATTCAGGCACCGGCAGCCTTTAAAACAGCTGTACGGAGCTGATCACATCAAGCTGCTGGTCGCACACAACACAGAGCAGTGCAGCGCCCAGTAGAAACCGCTCTGTAATCCACTTCTTTATAACTTCTTTTTAAATTTTGTTTTATTAATTCATTATCTTTTTTCCCCTTTCCCTCCAGTAATTGGCTGTTTCTCTGCTCTTCCCTTTTTGTTTCCTGTGTATGCAGGTATGACAGTTTCAATTCATGTGGGAAATTATTGGAAAGCAAACAAAAGTAATGAGGAACACTTGAATTTTTACCAGATCCAAATATTACACAGTGTAAATGACCAGAATAACCTTTTTTTTTAAATGTGATACACCCCAATGCTTCTGTGTTAATTAATAATTGTGTCTCGGCAGTTTTAATAACTAGTTTATTAACATTAAAACTTCACAAACAAAACCAGTTTATTTGTGGTTCCCTTCAGAGCTGTTTCACTGGTTTTGTGTCGCTCTGGTATGAAGCTATTGGACAAGCAAGATCGAGATTAAATTGGGTTGAAATTGAAGCAGCAGCAGGTTTTTACACTTTGGAGACACTGAACAAGTCACGTATGCAGACAGGACGGTGTTTTTACCAGCACTCGTACAGGCAAAACCAGACCGTCAGCTTTTGTTTTGGGATTGTTTTGACTTTGCGCAGCAGCACAAGGCTTTTTACTGAATTTGTGAAATGTGAGTAAGTTAACGTCTTTACACTGCAGTTGACCCTTTAAGGAATGAAGTTGCCAAACAACTGATGGTTGGTACTAACAGAAAAAAATGCTGACAGGGTATTCATGACCCCAAAATAGAACCTTGTTTGATATAAATTTGTACATTTCTATTCACTAGTCGTGTAAAAGAAATAGGGACGCTCTATGACCCATTTCTGTGCAATAAAATTACCAAGAAATACAAACAGACTGGTCTATTTTTATATTTGCAGAGTGACTCGCCTCTGCACTAACACACCACTTAGCTACTGCGCAAAGCCAGTTTTACTAGCCGTGTTGCTTACGATTATCAAGCAATTTTTATTTTAAAAATGGTACCAAAAAAGAATAATACGAGGCTAGTTTTCTTTAACTGGTTAGAGCGACTAAACTAGGCTACGTAGAGTCACCAGAAGGTGGCGCTATAGTCTGCGTTACACATAATAAACAGGTAGAAAGAAGCTAGTAGCCAAAACTAGTTGTTTGCTAACTGCTAAAAAAAAAAAAAACTTCAACAAACTTTGATATATACGAGAAAAATATGGAAAGAAGTTGATCGGAATTACTTTCAGTTGAACAAGTTGTAATTATTGTGTCATGTGTTATGCTGTTCGAATGCGAAGAAAACAAAAGAAGCTAAAACAGCTAGTCAGTCATACAAGCTAAACGTTAGCTAGGCTAAAACATATTCAAAAAAGATGTTTCCATCCCCAATAAGTTGCATTAATTATGTTAAGAATAGAGAAAACAAAACACCACAAGCGAATGGAAAGACTTTTATGCGAAACTGTTTTGTTTTTTTGAATTTGACGTTTTTCAAATGCACATAAAAGTACATTCTGGAAACACAATGACTGATTATAGTAGAGGTTTGGTAACATTGTCCAGAAACATGCATGCTCACTACAGCCATGGTGTTCGTCCCCAGTGAGGATCCAACTACTACATTTTTCCTTAATACAATAAATAACTGCCACCTTTCTGTGTATCCCATTGTTTGTATCTCAAACTTTCTCTTTCAAAAGCTTGGGTCCAAGCCAAGACAACCCATTTTTTAAAAACTTAAGAAACCCCCTCTGATAGCCACAAAAGAGATTATACAACTGTTTTCACAGGATGTTAATAATGAATCAACCATGTCAGAAATTAGTGGAGGCTCCTTTAATGTCCCCAAAGTCTGCGAGACACATCACAATAAAAAATTAACAGCCCTTTCACTGTCCTACAATTTTAATATGCTTTCATATATCAAAACATTTTTATCTTGATGAAAACCATGTGTGTGACTGTATTCTGGAAATTCTGATAAGGAAATAGCCTTTAAGTAGTTCTCACACTTGGTGTTTTTTTGCTTGTGACTCATGCACAGCAGTGTCTGAGTGCAACCCGGGGAGCACGTCTTGATTTTTTTGGATCAAACTGTTTCGTTTGAACAAATCTCTGGCCTGAGTGCTGAATATTTCACCAGGAATAATAAAAGAAAGAAGAAGAAGAAAAGATTAGAGGAGGTTGAATGTATTTTGTGTGGCATTTTACGAGTTTTTTTTTCCTGTTTAGTCATCTTGCAACACTTGGTGGGGGTCCCGCTGATGTAAAGTTTATTCAGACTCCATCTCCGCAAGACTGTCGTGATGAAATTAGTCAGTGTTGGTGGTGGTGTGATAACAGTGGAAGCTCCTCGAATAGATCAACCTTATCTACCGACAGTCTAAACACGCCGTCGCTCACATGTCACCGCGTCACGTCGCTACTCATCGCCGATCCGCCGTGATGAGCGCTGAATCAGGAGTCTGGATCTGGGTTTCGTTCGGTTTTAGTGACTCACGGATTCAGAACAGTTTAGCCTGGGAGGCAGGAGCGGCCCTGAGCCCCCTCGTCCACCCACCCAGAAGACTTCCTCTTTGCTCGACTCAGAAGGGGAAATTTAGCCCAGATGTGACTTCAAACAAAAGAAAAGCTGCAGGGATTGGAGGTGGGATCAGGCCCATCTTTCGCGTGACCCTGAGACCTGCTCCTTCCTGGCATCTGTCTTATTTTTCTCCTCCACTATTCTTTCTGCTCTCTCGCGGGTCCTTTTTTTTTTTTTTTTACTTTTACTCCTCAACAACAAGACTGTTTTTCACCGTGTCATTCTCACTTCTACCCAACGTCGTGTCCGGAGCGACGAGGAAATCCCGTGAAGCAGCACATTTTCATCAAACCAAGTGAAATTCGGGGGGATTTGTAAAGTTCTCAACACACACATACACTTAAACCCTTTCAGCTAAATACAAGCACACATGAAGGACTTGACATTTTTCCGGCAAGTGTTGCGTGTTTTTCTTCTACATGTCTTGGCCAAATGCGGGGACGCACCAGCGTTTCCAGGAAAAAGATTCAGCAAAGATTAGACTGAAATGTGCTTCGCAGCAAAACATCAGTGGTAATTAAACAAACAGCGGAATGCAAATTCAAGGGCTTCTTTCTAGTTTTCTTGCATAATTACAGGAGGAGAAACCTATTTGCATTTTTTGTATTAGAAATCTCAAGGACCTTTGCTCTCCTTTGAACAATCATTCATGACACGACATTGTCCCCTCGCCAGTTTCGCTTTCTCCTCAACTTCTTTAAAAGGATCGTTGCTTTGAAGTGGGATTGTTTGAGGCACTTATCGGTAACCGGCGTGTAGCTGAAAGTAGATGGTTGTTGGCACATCAGCAATTTGGAGACGCAGACGTTACCGTCGGCATGACAGCTAAGCGACTTGTGTTTTAGCTGCTTAAAGAAACTGTGCGTTATATTTAGAATATTTTTACTGCTTTATCTTGCCGTTCTGATGGGAAAGTAAAGTCGTTATATGCTTGCTTTGTAGCCACCGGACCAGAAAACAATCATGTTACCTCAGAAAACACAGAAGTTG
The DNA here is from genome assembly GCF_000690725.1 of Stegastes partitus. Taxonomy (NCBI): domain Eukaryota; kingdom Metazoa; phylum Chordata; class Actinopteri; family Pomacentridae; genus Stegastes; species Stegastes partitus. The sequence continues at coordinate 354,085 of NW_007578177.1, forward strand.
CTGAACCACAGTTGATTTTTCGCGATGTTGTGTGACCCTGGTGTTTTAACATGTTAGTTTCTTTAAGAACTAATTTATTTAACACATTTATTTGGATCTGAAAGATTGCGTCATATGAGTTTATTCAAATCTGAGCCAATGCGTTCATTCATATCTGAACAAACATGGTAAACGCATTAACTTGAATCCAAATAAACTTGTTCTAACACAGTAAACATGTTATTTGGATCCAAACTACCGCGTGAAGCACAGCCACTCAAATTTGAACTACTGAGTTAAAACGCGACTGTTTGCTTGTATACTTTAAATGCCTTTGTTCTGATCTGAGCTAATGTGTTAAGCATGTAAATTAATATGTGAACTAACACGTTAAACATGTTAATTTGGATCTACACTACCAAATTAAACACATTAACTTGCATTTCATTAATTTGATTACAACCGAAGACATCAAATCTGGACTGTTGTGTTAAAACACCAACACTACAATGGATCTGAAGTAACCTGTAATTTAATTTGGATACAAATAACACATTAAATGTGTTTATTTGGTTCTAAATGTCAATGTTAAAGCATTAAATTTACTTTATATCTGAACTAAAACAGGAAATGTGTTAGTTCGGATTGGTCCTAACATTAATAAACCTCGTGGTCACACAGACCTGAACTCCAGCCTTGTGTGAAGGAAAATCACTGTTTTTGTCGGTGGAGTCTGGTACTGTCTGAAGGAGCGCTTTGACGGCTTCAGTTCCTCGTCTGAAAGGGCAGTGTGACGGCGAGGTGAAGGACTGAAAATATTCTAAATAAAGCTTACACTGATATTTTTCTTTTTTTTTAGTTGACAAAAATACATTTTGCTCCATTCACAGCAGGTCATTGCTGAGCTTCTGTGCTGGTTTTCCTGTCAGCTTCCCCAAACTGGGTGCTCACCGCCCTCCATCTACTGTCGGTAACACACTGACGACGGATTCTACGACTATATTTCGGAAACGGAACTATCCCTTTAACCCAAATGGGTTGACAGCACCGTGATCCATTCACAAGACACGGCCCTTGTAAATGTAGAAAGTTATTTTACATTCTATTCAGATGTTGAACCAAAAAAAACACATAGCTGTCAATCTGTGAACAAGACTAAAGCCAAGCTAGCAGCTCTGCGAGGCTGCACAAAATGTCAACATCAGCAGGTTTACATGCTCACACTGACAGGCCGTTTCTTTCACAGGTATCTGGTAATGCACCAAAGTAATGGACAAAAGTAGCTTTTAAGTCTTTCCAGTCAAGGCCACATGTTGTAGTGGCACTAGAGGCAAAGTCAGAGGGATTTATCTTCTGGGGAGCACGACATTCAGCTTGGTTAGATGGAACCAAGTGGTGGACCAACCAACAGCAGTGACACCAGCATGGCTGAAAAGATGGCTACCAGAAAGAACTCTTGTATGCTATGCAAGTATTGTTCATTGAGTATATTTATTTTATCCAAATGGTCAGAAGCGTCTTTAGGGATTGTAACACTGCTTTGTGGATTTTTTTTCCCCAAAAAAGACGCTAGTTTAGTGCTGTAGCTATGCTTTTGTAAAGTGTTCAACTTGAAGCATCGCATTAGATAAAGTGAATGGAAACCAAAAAAATTGTGTGTAATTTTGCCAAAAAAAGTTGCTAGGCTTGCTTAATGTGTTCTTAAACTTTGACGTGGACTCACACGACTAATCAACAGTTTGATTTGTTATTTTCGTCTTCGGACAACATGAAACGTGACGGATATTAGCCAAAATACAACAATTTTCAGAATGACAACAGTTCTTAAAGTCATCTATTCACATTTCGCTTGTAGCTTAAGTTTAGTTTGTTTTTTCTTCTTCTTCACTTTTCTTCTACTCTATTTATTACGACCATGTTCGATGTCGCCTATATCGCCACCTTCTGATGGCACCGCGCCTCGTTTAATCAAACTAAAGCAGCTTCCATGAACAAACCTATTTCTCATTTTCATTTTTTTTACATTTTTTTGCAACTGTTCAAGTTCAGTTTCAGTTATCTGGAAACATTTGAAGATGTTGCGCTGACGCATGAGCGGCTTCACGGGGACCTAACATCCTGCCAGGGATGCATTAAACATCACACGGTGTTAAATAAAGTACAACGTTCCGCCTGCGTTGCCCCTTTAAGATATATATTTTTCATAGCGGAGAGCGGCACATGTCAGCACAAAATGGCCACCACTTATCCTGACAATTAAGCGTTGCGGGGCAGTCGTTGGGAGGTATTAAATCTTTGTAGGACAAGGATGACATGGCGGCCACATATCAAAACCAGCCCTCTTCTGACCAAACCTCTCCACCCTTTTTTTTTTTCCTCTCTCTCTCCAAATACCCCCCTTCCTCCTCCTCCACCCCTCTCGCTCTGCTTCTCTCCCCCCCGTCCCTCCCTCAGCAGAACTACAGGGGCTTGCTTGTTGTCAAGTCAGTGTTTTTACAGCCTGGCATTAGCACAGGGCAGCATTCAGTCAGGACCCTGCATTCACTCCCCCCCCCACCCCACCCCCCTATAATTCACATGCTCGTGTGAGAGCGCCGCTGCCTCCGCTGCCACTCGTGAAATGACCCTGATTGAGCGTCGCCGGCCTTTTGACAGCGCCGCTGACCGTTTTACTCATCTTATTAAAGCAACTTTTATGCCTGGCTGATAAATCTTTGTGCTTTTTAAATGCCACATGTAACACCCCTCGTGACATTATGGAGGCAGATGGAGCGGCGGTGCCGGGACTCGGGGCTCGATTTGTTCCACTTTAACAATGAAAGAGGCGTGGAGGTAAATATTGTTTACACTATGGCATCTATTAGAGAGCTATACGGTACACAACAGCAGTGTGCGCTATCATTTAAATGTCAAATGATTCAAAATCTGCCCCGCCTCGCAATAACCGCATCACTTGTGAGGTCGAGCAGTCGGAGATTTGCTCTTCTGTAAAATATAAACTGTCAGTTTAGCTTTGGTGAAACAGAAAAATAGGTCCCACAGTAGAAAATCAAGATCTCACTCATTTTTCAGTTCACTGGCAATTTATTCTGTGTGACGCTTTGATGCAGGCCTGTAAACCATCGGTCCAAACCTGAGTACGTTCTAGTGTTCACAGGTCATTTTACAACCCTGTTTGTGCTTTTAAGTTAATTAGAAATAACAGGTTTACTCAGAAATCCTGTGATTACTAAAACTAACTTGTGTGTCAGCAATCACAAGTGCATTCATTTTAACTGCACCCAGTGTCTTGTTTGGGGCCTGTGATTTCCATTTGATCTGACATTTAGCTGATGTCGCCAGTCATTTAGAAGACACCACGTCCCGATACAACTACGATGTGCTTCGTTCAGTCTGTAGTAGTGTCTGTAAATCACGAAGAATTTTTAAAAATGTAAAAGTTTAACAAAGAACGCCTTTAAATCCAGCAGGGCCGGCGAACTGGTGCAGTCCTCCGACTCCCCCCCTCGCCTCCGCTCAGATCTCCTCCAGTAAAATATGCAGCATGTTGTCGACTGACTTGTTTCCTCGGCTGTGAAACGTTCCGCTCTCTTCCAGGAGTCCTGCTGTGACATTAGATGCATGTAGATTGATAATCGACGGGGGCAAACATAATTACATCGCCTTAGAAATTAATGAACGCATTGATCGCCCACTCTAAACATAATCAGCATATTTTTTTTTTCTTTTTCTTTAAGCCGCTGAAAATCTCGAGTGACGGGCCTTGATTACATCACAGCTTGCAATATTACTGCGGTTTTCACCACAGTTAGTTCTTTCAAAGATCTTGCCAATACTTGTGGGGAGGGTTTTAAACACTGATGTTGTTGGCACCTTTGAAGTGCCTTTCAGTGTCCAGATGTAAATTCATGCGGGGGAAGAAATGTGATAAGCTAATGACGTCTCAGGGGACAGGAGGGAATATAACCAAGGGATAAACATATCTGCAAATCTGAGTTGTGTTTTTTTTTTTTTTTTTTCCCCTCCTTACCCTCCTTTAACACAGACTGGGGCCTGAACAGGAGCAGATGGACAGAGCTGGCTTTGATGTACTCTGGGGTCATGTGTATCTGCAGTTTTATCAAGGTACACAAGCACGCAGAGTAAATATTGCCACACCAAAAACTCTGGGAAGGTCTCTGGGCACGGCAAGGGGAATTTCCAGGGTGCAGACTGAAATATTTCTGCAGCACAGAGAAAGGTCCAATACAGATTATGTTTTTTTTGATCAAATGCAATCCATTTTACATCTAACTCCTGTTATTTTGCTCGACAACAATGAAGAAAATTAAACTAACAGGCAGGATAATGGCTTGGGGGTATTCGCCCATCTGCCTGTCTTTGGCCCATCTGAGCGTCTTGTCATTTTATCCCCATTTGCGAGCTGGAAAGAGACGTTCCATAATGCTGCACCGAGCGGGAACAGAGCGCACCGCTGCAAAAACATGTCCATCAAGGAGAAAATAAAAATAGGCTGTTTCCTCTAAATTCACTCAATCAATAATTCATGCCGCGCGGAGAAGCTTGATTTATGAAGGAATTAAATGTTGTGGACTGGGCCTCGCAACGCGGGACGGCCGTCTCGGGGACGCGGCAGCCGAAATTAAACATGAAAGGCTGAACGGCGAGAACAAGCGACTCATCTCGCGGAGGGGTTGAACGCGTTGGACTTCGATCGCACGTGCGCCCAGACAGCGAACGGTGATTTTAGACGGGAGCTTGCAGGATTTGTCGGCTGTACGTTGAAGTGGGTCGCCGGGAGTCAAACATTAATGCTGCGTGGCAACTGGAGGCGGAGATCAAAGGCAAACCTGCACCTGCTGACCTGCGGGGATCTTGTGACTCCGGCGAGCCTTTCTGACCCCGACTCTGCCGAACAGAAACACACGACATGACAGCTTTAGTGCTTTTAGAGTAGCATGCAAGTCGCTTGTATGTCCTTTCTTTCCTGTGTAAGGAAATATAAATTATAATGTCTCCACCGCTTCTTAGCAAAAGAGGCTAAAAGTGTTTTGGACCATATGTGTGGAAACAGTGCTGAACCTCCATTATTGGCACCACATAACCGACAAACAGTGTTTAAGACGTTTTTTCTCGTCTTTTCAAGCAGAAATCGGTTGTCAGTCCTTGAACTGTAATCTGCATTGTGCTGCTAAGATTGCACTTCAAAACTAGCAGGCTGGTGTGCGCTGACTTGCTAGTTAATCTGACTTCAAGTGTGTCCATGTTTACATCTTTCTGAGACTGAATGCATCACAGTGGTTGTTCCATTTCATACGTTTCCTTCAAGTGCACCCTAGAAATGCGTCCTACTTTTTTCCAGACCAAAAAAGAACAAAAAAAACCCAACTGGTGGATCTTAAACTATCCTAAGATTCATTGTGTGCCCTTGATGGTTGGATTTTAGAGACTCTTTAATCCATTTGACACAGTATTTATATTTAAAAGCGTAAACTTCAACTGCCAAAGTCTCTGCTTTGGTCGCGACTACCAACTTTGACGCAAACAGGAAGTCCTTCGTATCCCAGCCTGTTGACCACAAAAGTAAGAAGCACTACAATGAAATAGCGAAATTAAACATTAATTTTTATCTTTTGGGGAAATTTCACCAAGTATGTGCACAATTATTTTAAAATAAGTCCGTGTAACTTCGTTGAACAGCAGCCACTTTGGCAAAAACATCGTAAAGATCGGCTTCGAAGTGTTATTTGTGTGATGCAGAGATATTATAATGGGCAGACTTCACATTTAAACAATCCCTTTTGCTTGTATGACACATGCACTTCTCACTCCAAAAAGCCATTTGTCAGCTTCGCAACAGCTGAACAAGATAACATCCAGCCAATCGTGTTGTTGCACTGACTCAAGAGCAGTGTTGTGAAACTGTACACGTGAGGAAAAGTACTTTTTAAGCCCGTTTTTTTTGAGAAAAGATTACCAGAATTTCGAACCGGTTTTTGATCAGATTTGACTGCTGGTGCGGTTTGTAGGTTTATTTTATCACCATGTTCATGCTATTAAGCTATTTAGAAAACACAGGTGGACTCGATTTTGTTTCAGTAATCACAGGTCTGTTCACTTTTATTGCTGCTGTAGCTGCTAAGTCAATACTTGAAGCCTCTTTTAAGCTCCACCTGCGTGATCTTTACGACCGCTGATTGCTGCTTTATATGAATTTAAGTCCGAGGATTGGCTCCTAAAATTGTATTGAGCTCCTACTTTATGGCCTGTATTTTCATAAGAGCTGTCCTTGATTACGCTGTCGGCATGTTACGATTTCCTTTGTGACAACAACAACTTCCAACCTACCACACTGAAAATGTAACAGAGGATTTATCATCAAAACAATCCCACCTGATGCCAGATCTTTGGCTTAACCTCATCCACAATGACTGTGTTTTGTTTAGGGAGTGTTGACTGACATTGAGATGCAGCCACACCTTTTCATACGACACTATGTTCTTTCCCAGCCAGATTAATGGAAAGGGGATACAGCTCCGAACAATTTGTCTCCATGCAGTTTTTACGTCGTTTTTCCATCCTTGTGACCGTTGAATTTGCAGTTATCTCTCTCTCTGCTACTCATTTAGATAGAGGCCTGGTCCTGCTAGCATGAAATAACTGCCTGGGGGCACTACAGAGACGGTTGCCGAGTGGCGAGACTTGCCCGGAGGGACTTTGGCACAATCATTACGATGAATAAATAAAATTAAAGAGTAAAATGTCCTCTTTTGGGCACATTTGACCAAGTGTGTTCCACTGTGGCATTACATACCGACAAATAACGCTTATTATACAGTAACTGTGGCGCAAATGAGTCAGGAGCAACATCTTCCAGCTACTAATCAGATCATTTTCACTGAGCTGAGGAAATGTAATGTTTTATCTGTTGGAATAAGACGTGTGTTCCTGTCAGTAGTTTCACTTTTATTCCAGTTTGGCTTTAAAATGTGGTGGAGTTTATATGTTTGACAGCCAAACACACATGAACAAAGCTCTGCTCATTATAACATCAGCAAGCGTGTGCGCGTTTATTCTTTAGAAGAAGAAAAAAATTAAATAAATAAACCACGGGTGCGCGCGCATTAATAAACCGAGGGAGATGCGGACGAACGTGCCGGTGCGCGCTCCCGCTCCGAACAGCGGTGCACTGCTGAATCAGTAACGGCGAGAAAAGAAGAAGAAGAAGCAGCAGAGTCGTCAGATGAAATGACTGTGGCTGTCAGCGTGTGTCTGAACGCCTCAGATCACGCGCAAAAGTGCGGCCAGTCAATATGAAGCTGCGCACTTTGGGGCTGATTATCCAGCTTTAGGTTGGTGTGATTTAAAGAGAGAGGACAAAGATCAGCTAAATGAACAAAACTAAAGTGATCCTGAAAGCTTCCAGCAGGCCGGAGCTAATAAGGACTTTTGTGGCACAGTGGACGCAGGGATATAGAAGATGTGTGGTGGAGAATTTGGGGGGATTAAAATGCAAAAGGAGAAGCTGAGACTGAGGTGAAAAGGTAGGCCGGTGCAAACAGCGTGCAGGGGATCAAGTGTGTTGAGAGACAAACTATTTTCTGCAGTGTGAGGGCAGCGGGGAGGATCTGTGGCTTAAAGCCATCACGGAGCTGCTGGAGGAGATGCATTCTTCATTCTGAGGAGGAGGAGGAGGAGGAAGGAGGGACGAGAGGGGGAGAGAGAGAGAGAGGGAGAGAGAGAGAGAGAGAGAGAGGTGAGCAGAGCACACACGTCGCACTATCAACTGAATCCATCTAAGAAAACAACTCGCAGGGAGTCCGGAGCTCCGAGCTGCGCAGCCACCTAAAAGGCAAGTTTTGAGCTTCCACCTCCTTCCTCCTCCTGCGAACCAAACGGCGCAACCACCGGGACGGACGCAGCTGGTCCCCGCGTCATGGCCCGCGGCGGATCAGGCGGCGGACACTTCGGCGAGCGCGTCCTCCCCGTTCGGGCAGCAGAGTGTGGAAGAGGAGAAGTGCCTGCCGCCGCTTCCTTCGCTCCTTACGCGCCGCAGACGGTGTTGAGTTAAAGCGGGAGGAAAACGCGCACGATAATTTTTTTTAAAAAACAAGAGAGAAAGGGGGGAGATTAGAAAATTAAAAAAATAAATGGACACAAACCCAGTGGAAGGACCCATGCAGGCAAATATGCTGTTCCGTAGACTCGCCGGGCTGCTGATCGGAACCGACTCGCACCGAGCTGAGCTTTACGCACGGTCATACAGCGGGACCGCATGAAGGACGGAGGCGTAAAGAAAAGGGGAAAAGTTGAATGCGGTAGCGGGGTTTGCGATGGATAAAGGCTCGTCAAAGGTAGGCTGGATGTTTCTTAATAAACCCGAAGCTGGTTAGAAATAAGCTCAGGCCTGAGTTGCATATAAATCGGCCACTTTTTTCCCCCCATGAAACAGAGCACAGAAACCTTGAGCAGGGATCCTTGTAACGCACATCCACCTATGGAACTCAAACATCCCCACAAAGACACCCTCATACCCACTCACTTTACCTTTTTTTTTTTTTTTAGATTATTTAAAACGCTCCAGCAATTTAGTTGTGGGTTAATTAGATATTTCATCGAGTTAAGGATTACTGCGCTCCACATTTTCTTTTTTTTTTCTTCCCCACCCGAGAGAAAACCTGACTTTTTTTTTTCTTTCCCTCTCAATGCACTGCACGGTTTTCAATTCCCCCCTTTGAAATAATTCATTCAAATGAACACCGCTCACTGGGCAGCCTTTGAAGTCTTACCTGATCCGCCTCTTATCGCCTCTTAAACACTCCTATCCATTTTAAACTTTTTAATTGCGTTTCTGTCGCTAAATCCACTTCTAATCGGATTGTCCTGGCCACATATCACAGCGTTCATCTGGTGGTGAGAAACTGTGCTCCCTGGACTGGAAATTAAATTTAAAAAAAAAAGAAGAAGAGAAAAGAGGAGGGTGGGGGGTGAAAGTATTTTTTTTCTTTAAGTCACTTTCTCTCCTACATCACTTTTGGTGTTACCAGGTAAACTTGTGCTTCAGTCATTTGGATTCTCGGTGACATTTTATTTATGCAGCTATAATAATCTTGATGCTGCTGCCTTCTGCTGTTGATTCTGCCGCTGTGGCAGCACATTTTATCACTTCATGTGGTTGCTTATCCCCCCCTCCTCTCTCTCTCCGTCACCACCTCCCCTGAAGCTTATTTGATTAAATTTAGCTCTTTCAATTTAGAAAAGTAGATCAGAGAGTGTATGTGTGTGTGTGTGTGTGTGTCAAAGGATTGTTTCTCCATCTCCGCCACAAAGAGCCCCATGCAGGCTTCCATCTAGTCAACAAACAAGGCTGGGAATGTTAAAGAAGAGGGGCTACGAAGGCTAATACATGGAGAGGGAGTGGATTTTTCTTGTCTTTACACAATATAGCTCTCTGCCAGTCACGGCTGACGGTTGTAATAAATCAGATTTTATTTTTTTTTATCAGAAAAATAAAATGCCCCTCTCCCCTCCCCTCCCACCTAAATTGGTATTCTTGTCTGAATTGTGCGGCTCCAGACCCCCGCAGGAAGCCTTAATCCACACTCACGGTCGCCCCTGTGCTTAACATTCAACCCATCGTTTCCCATCATTGTGTCATCCAGCGTTGACTCAGGGTGGAGCTCCAGTTAAGCTGAAAGCTACAGATGACAACGGCTGTCTTTCAATCATGTTGGAGAGGAGACGAGAGGGAGGGCGATGTTTGATGGCTCATAAAAGTTGGAATAATGGATCTGTGGCTTCTACTGTAATCCGATGGCCTTGTGCTTTACTACGAACCTCTCCGTGCTGAAAAACAGCCCCGTATCGATCATTTATCGCAGGTGGAGGGACTAAATTATTTTCCAATCCCATTTCATTTGACAGCTCGTGTATGTCACTCCAGGCGGAGGAGGAGGAGGAGGAGGAGGAGGAGGCGGCGTTGATTCGCGGCGTCTCTATTCCTCGACTGCCTCTCCTTTGTTTTGTAATCTCCACCAGCCTTAAGTCTTGAGTTTGACGACGGTGGGTTCAGGCCTGCACGTAATAACGAGCTCCTCCTCGGGCCACCGGCAGAAACAATCGCCTCTGTTTACTGTAAGCGCTTGTGTGTTTACTCGTGTACCTCTGCCCACTATGTCTGCTCAAGCAGCTGGAAAGAAGGAAAAAAAAAAAAGCAGTAGCAGCTTGTTTTTTGCTGTATTGTTGTGTTTTTTTTTTCTGCTGCCCAGGAAATATCTTCCATGTTGGCACACCAAGAGCTGATGTCTTTATGAGTCTTATCTTATTTTAGCATGTTTTCCATTAGGCGACAGTGATGTTGCTGAGAATCCTTGTGAATCCATGAGTGTGTGTCCTTGCAGTGCTCTATTACCTCCTTTGATAGAGCGCAGGGGGATAAAAGCCTTCTTTATGTCTGTGAAACCGGATGTGCAAGAGCTGTTCTGAATATTTATCAGACTCTTTTTTTAACATAGCCAGTGCATAATTTGACATGAGCAGTGAACGGTATGTTTTGTGACTCTGTCTTTCTGTTTGGGGGAGAAGGAAAGAGTGAGAACGAAGGCAGGACGGTTGGTGTGTGTGTGTGTGTGTGTTTGTATGTTAAATAAAGAGACAGAGCAAAAGAGGGAACAGAGAGGCCCCTTTTTTCCGAGAACAGGCCACCCCTGAAAATACTCATCTAGCTTTTCTTTGTTTTCCCACAGGTCTGTGGATCCAAATGTCACCCCCCTTGGACTCTGCCCTGGTCGGGGACCAGCAGTGTGTGACGGACAGGCGAGCGGAGCCTGCGGTGGCTCTCTTACTGCGTGGCTTCAAATTGGCCCTGGCTGAGCTCTGCATGGAGCAGCGAGTGAAGAGTCCTGCTATGGTCTGATGTCTCAGCATGGATGGAGTCAGTCAGAGGACTGGCCACCACTAATGAGACCATCGCTCTTCAGCTGAGGACTAGCATTTACAGGATTACTCCCACGGTTTCCTGCTCTTTCCCCAGCTAACTGCATCATTACCAAACTGTCCTAGGTGGACTTTTCGTGGCTCTGGTTTTTGGTGGATATATACGTCATTGCCTTTCTGATTTTCATATTTGTTTTTTTGTTTTTGTTTTTTTTTTTGTTATTGTTGGTTTCCATTTTCCTGTTTTGTTTTTCCACTATGGAGTTTCTGGCTGGACCCTGGAATAAGGATTGGGCTTCATTCTTGCAGTTTTGGTTGACTGTCATCCTAAGCCTCCAAATGCAGTTCAGCCCGGGTGCCTCTTGCCCGGAGGAGTGTCGTTGTGACAAATCGTTCGTGTACTGCAACGAACGCAGCCTGACATCAGTGCCTCTGGGGATACAGGAGGGCTACAAGGTCCTCTACCTACACAACAACCAGATCAACAATGCTGGCTTCCCTATGGAACTTCATAATCTGGTCTCCGTGGAGACTGTGTATCTCTACGGCAACCAGCTGGATGAATTCCCTGTCAATCTGCCCAAAAACACCAAGATCCTGCATCTCCAGGAGAACAATATCCAGACGATCTCCAGGGCAGCCCTGGCCCAGCTGACTCAGCTAGAGGAGCTGCACCTGGATGATAACTCCATCTCCACAGTGGGGGTGGAAGAAGGGGCCTTTAGGGAGGCGGTAAGCCTCAAACTCCTCTTCCTCACCAAGAACCACTTAAGCAGTGTTCCCATTGGCCTTCCTGAGGACCTGAAGGAGCTGCGGTTGGATGAGAACCGCATTGCTGTCATTGCAGAGGAGGCTTTCCAGAATGTGACACGCCTGCAGCGCCTCCTGCTGGACGGGAACCTGCTGACGGACGAGGGCATCGCACCAGGGACCTTCCAGGGCCTGGCCACCCTCCGTGAGCTGGCCCTGGCCCGCAACTCTCTCACCTTCCCCCCTCCCCTCCTGCCCAGTCAGTCACTGATCAAACTCAGCCTGCAGGAGAACCAGATCGACCAGATCCCTGTGGCGGCCTTCGCTGGTCTAAACAGGCTGGAAAAGCTGGATATTTCCACCAACCAGCTTCAGACACTGACGCAGGGCGTGTTCGATGGCCTGTCGAGCCTGAGGCACCTCATAGTGCGAAACAACCCGTGGCGCTGCGACTGTGCCGTGAAGTGGGTGGTGGTGTGGCTCAAGTCTTTGCCTTCCTCCATCAACGCCCGGGGCTTCGTGTGCTCGAGTCCGGAGAAGGTGCGTGGCATGACAATCAGAGAGCTCACGCTGGATATTATCGAGTGTCCCGTTTATCCCGACCAGCCGCCCTGGCCCACCCTCCGCTCCACACCCCCTCCCCCACCCACCACCACCCCTGTCACCACCATGATCTCCACCCTCATCACCACATCCGTCCCTTACTACTTCGACTCCCCCTCCCCTCCTCTACCCCCAATCCATAACCCCCCAGGGCCCCTGCCTCCTTACGAGGACCCCCTTCAGATCTCCTTCCACGTGGTGAACTCCACCAGTATCGAGGTGAGCTGGGCTTCCTATTTCACCGTCACAGCCTACAAGGTCACTTGGGTCAAAAGGGGCCAAAGCCAAATAAACGAGGGGATGCGGGAGAGGACGGTGAGCGGGGACCGGCGGCACATCAGCCTCACCAACCTGGAGCCGCGCTCGGTGTATCGGATCTGCGTGCACGTTCTGGACACCCTTAACTCCTACAGGCCCGGAGAGGATACTGTGTGCTCCGAGGCCAGGACCAAGCCGCCTGCGTCTACTAAGCCTCCCGGCAGAGAGCAAGCTCCTCAGGACAGCATCAACTCCACGCTGCTAATGGCTGGGATCATAGGCGGCGCGGTTCTTATCATCCTGGTAACGCTGCTCGGCCTGTTCTGCTGGCACATGCACAGGAAGAGCCGGTCGTCTTCGACCAAGTGGAAATACAACCGCGGCAGGAGAAAAGACGACTACTGCGAGGCTGGAACCAAGAAGGATAACTCCATTCTGGAGATGACTGAGACCAGTTTCCAGATAGTGGCGCTGAACAATGAGCAGCTGCTCAAGGGAGATTTCCGCATTCAGCCCATCTACACGCCCAACGGGGGCATTGGATTTAGAGACTGTCACCTCAGCAACAACAGCATAGCCTACTGCAAGAGCAGCAACGTGCCCAGTACAGAGTTCTGCCACACGTGATGCAGCAGCGCACAGTACAACGGCAATCACACATACACACACACACACACACACACACAAACACCAGAAACACTCGCATACAGACACACACATACACCGTTTGTGTAGACAACAAAAAATATAAAAATTCTAGTGAAATATAACTGTACTATATATATTTCCAAGTTCTGTCTACGATGTAATTTATACTGTGGATAATAATGTGGGATTCTCTGCTATCTTTTTTATTCTTAGAAGAAGAGATACAAGTGTTTCTTTTTTTATAACCAGCAGGGTTTTGAAAGTTGTTTTAATGGTCAGTACTGTACATGAACATGGATTTGTACAATCACGGCACCCTGGGTGTAGCTTCTGACAAAAACGCTGTCAGCCTTGGAAATGTTGAGGGGGGGGACGCTTCAGAGGGCTGGGATCCTTTGCTAACCACAGAAGCAAAAATATGGCCTTTTTTTTGCGCTTTGAAACCCTGCAATCCCTCCCCGGTACAAGAGAACAGCGGTAAAAGACAACACAGCACAGGGGAAATCCAAACACTGCTGATTAGAGCGCTGTGGAAATACAGCAGTGGTGTTGTAAAAAAGAATCGAAGTGCACTTTCTTATTAATGGTAGCAAGGCAGGAAGTGAGCGATCGCGTGTAAGGGATTGTGGAAGGCCGTGAGGGGAGAATGTCATCGGCGCTGTCGAGAAGCGTAGGCTGAGATTTCCCAAAAGTAACGCTAAAAGCATCTTTGTTCTGTTAGTTTACAGTGGAATGAAGGTGGGATTAGTCAGGAGGACGCTGTTGGGGAAGAAAAAGAAAGGACGTGCCATTTTCAGCAAATTCAATTATTAACACGAGCGTTAAAGCAACAAAGGGTGATTGGGGCTAATGAGGTGCTGAGACTTGCAGATCCTTTTTGGAAAGTTTCTACTTTTTTTTCCCCCCTCTTGTTTTGGCGAGTGAGGCCACAAGGGGGCAGTTTTCCTCAGCACCACATGTGTGTGTGTGTGTGGGGCAGAGGAAGAGAGGGCAGAGTGATCACTTTACCTCCACCATTCCCCTGGAGCCCATTACCCAGACGACATTACTCATGCTCAAACAGCATTGTGTAGAGTATTCTTGCTCATCGAGCTACTTAATGATGTGGAATCATTTAAAACTAACAGTGTTTTCCGCGTTTGGTGGCTAAATGATATGGATTTTCACCACTGTGGTCTGCTGTGAGACGACGGTTCCTCCCTCTGTATACGTGTGTGTGCGCGAGAGAGAGACGTGATGGATTTGCAGACGGCTCGCACATAATTATACACCCACTTATTTCATCCCAGTCCCGGCGTTCATTAGACTTTCTGATAAATTATGAAATTACAACAATAAGATGGCGCCCCGCCCCCCGATCGCCTCATCAAGCTCCTCCGTCATTTATCCTTTCATCCACGCTCTCCAAAAACGGCCTGCTTCATTCACGCTTTGCTCACCTGAACAATGCACCTTCTGCAAGGCTGACTCTCGCTCGGTCTGCACACATTTTCTGTCCCTGCCTGTGTCTGACTCCGCACTCTGATCCCTGCATGGGCTCAATTAAAACAGTTTCCCTGCCCTTCAGCTCGTAGGCTGTGGTGGCAGCTCTTTGCATGTGAGGTGCCAGTGAGAGGTCTTCATTATGCACCTCTTAAGAAGACTTTATTTGACTTGACATGATTTTATTTTGAGGGCCCGAGCTTAAAAGAAACCCCCCCTCCTTTCCCTCCCTCTTCCCATAATCCTCAACCAAAAAAGGGAGAAAAATATGTAGACCTTATTTTCACTTGGCTGCATGAGGCTCACGCTGGGTTTTTTAACTCTTTGCGCACGGATTCAGCTGCTCGAACACACTGTACACGGCAGACAAACCGGGCTTAAAGCAGAACCATTTTTCAAGGGCTCGTACTCGTGTTATTCCAGAGTGTCGGGATTATCTTCTGAGAGGATTTTACCTCAGCTGTCGGAGTATCTTAAAAAAAAAAAAAAGTAGCTGCACTTACTGTATTTCCAGCAATAGCTCAGATCACGATCACATGGACTTTAATTTGAGACGTCCCCCGGCCTCGGTGCTTAAAACCCCGTTTAACCATTAACGAACACGATGGAAGAAGTTAATCATCTGTCTTAACGTGTCATTTAGTGTCGTATTATGTCGTGAAACATTATTTTTATTACGAGTTGGTTTCATGTTTTTAGAAGCAGTTTGGGATATTTTGAAAGGACAAACTCTACTGAGAAGATATTTAATGCAGTAGTTTTATGAGCGTTACCTGAGAAGATCGATACCACTCTGATGTCAGTATGCTAAACATGAGGCCTAGCTTAGCATTAAGGCTAGAAACAGCTAGCCTAGCTCTGTCCAAGGCTAAGACAACATTTTAGCCGTTGTGTAAAAAAACAAAAAAAGAGCTATCATATGTGCTAATTAGTGAGTTTTGAAGGTGCTGACAGGTTTGGACAGAACTAGAATGGCTGTTTTACTGCATATTTATGGCTAAGCTAACCGGCCAAAGACTGTATCAAGAGATGGACGTAGCATTCTGAAAAGTGATGCAAATACAAAAGTGACTAAAACCTGCAGCTAGCAGGAAGCGGTGGCTCTGGTTACAAAACGAGGTCAGGTTGTCTGTTAGAAAATGACTCGACTTCTCACTAACCCCAACGATACAGACATGAATTTTAATGATTATCTCATTACTTGGTGGTGTCTTTGCAAAATGTCAAACTGTTCTTTTAAGTGGAAAAAGAAAAAAATCGTGACATTTTTACACATCCGTTTTGTGTAAAACAAATGTGATCTAATGTGCTAATTAGTGAGCTTTGGAGGTCCTGGTGGGTCTGGGATGGCCCTTTTTCCAGCTAAGCTAAGCAGCCACAGATTGTATAGAACAGATGGATGTAGCCTCGGGGTGACTTCAACCTGCGTGCTTTCTAACAGCCAGCAGGGGGCGACTCCTCTGATGGCAAAAAGGAGTCAGATTGTGTAGAAGTCCATGAGAAAACGACCCTAACTTCTCATTTGATTTGTTCAGTCAGTAATCAACAAATGATTATTTTCTCATCAATCTGTTGATTGTTTAGTCGATAAAATGTCAGAAAACGGTGAAAAATCTGCATTTCTTCGAGCCCAAGATGAAATCCTCAAATGTCTTGTTTTGTCCATAACCCTTAATATTTATCTTAATTTAATAAGCTGGAATCCTTGAGGTTTGACTTTCTTGTCCTATAGAATTACTCAGACCAAATAATCGATTTTCAGAATAGTTAGCAATGAATTCCGTAGTTGACAATTAATCCATTAGTGGTCTCCACTTGGTAAACATTTTCTTAATGAAGTTATTGACTCAGTTGCTAATTTCAAGCCTCCTGCAGGACAGCATGATGCTAATGTTGTAGATTATGGTTCCATTTAGACTAAAATAGACGATAGAGCTGTGTGTTTCAGAGCAGGACTACGTTGTTCGTAGTGTCCCAAAGCTCCACCCTTGGCTCAGCACGTTTGGTTGTCAAAGGCTGAGGCGGCAAAACACCACAGATGCTACGTCCATCTTTACAAACAGTCCATGCTCTTAGTTCTAGCGTCATATTTACCACACGGACATGAGAGAGGTAACGATCGTGTCATTACTCAAAACGACAGGCGAAAATGGAAAGTTCATTTGTGCTGCCATCACTGAATACGGTACACCTCACCTCAACTAACATACATGAACAGTTTGAATGGTTTATGTTGGGTTTATTAATATCTAGAACTTCTGTGGTTATCAAAGCATCTCCACTTTTTATTTCAACCTTTTTTTCTTTTTTTGTTTTTCTACTAATATCCACATATCAGCCACATCCAAAACACCCACCGTCCGTGGAGACGCACCGGGCCGCCCTGCCCTGCGCTTAGATCAACCCTGCTGAGCGTCTAGCCGACAGTTCATCGTGTGGTTTCGCTTCATGCTGCACCAGCTGACCATAATCCCACGCAGCGACACTTGAACATGTACAACTGATACTGTTTCTTTTTTTTTTTTCGTTGCTGTTTTTATTTTTCGTTCTAGATAAGAAAAAAAAAAAGAAATAAAAAAAATAAAGAGCCCTATTTTAAGTCACTTGTGGATCAAGCAAGTCAGGTCAAACCATTGCAACGTATAGCATCTCCCCTGTCTGTGAATGTGTAACGGAGACAGATATTTGCCTTACCTTTTATGCAGGACTGAATGATTAGAGGGAGTTTAAGTGGGAGGAAGAGAAAGGATGAGACATAAAGAGACGGCAACAAGAACGCTGAACTGAAAGCACATTTCTCCAACCGACTGCAGCAACAATAACGGGAAGAGCAACACAAAGCGTGACACACACAGTAGCTAAACGAGAGACTCCGTAGTGCCAGAAATTAAGCGGTGCATGGCTAATGATTCAAGCAGACTGGGAAGGAGCTGCGGCGGCGGTTGTTTCGCAGCGTATATTACTCTTAATTTTGATGAAAGGAGGCGGCTGCAGCGCCGTGACCAATGGAATTACACAAAAAACATATTACAGACTGCGAGCGTACGGTTTTATTACTGTTTCAGGGTGCCGAGAAGTAATTTCCCCTTAAAGCTCATTGATTCGCGTTGAAATAATTATGTTTAATCACTGAGACAGACGGAACACATGAAACTGAATAGGTTTAAAGTCACCTTTTTTCCTTCCTGCAGGCTGCAAATATCTATTAGCCAGTGATATTCATTCAAGAAATTTTTGCATGTACTGTATTTAGCTTCATAGCCTTTCATTTTTTTTTTTTTTTTTTTTGTCACAACAGGGTTTGGACTTTCAAATCTTTTTTTTTCTTTTTTTTTTCCGAGAGGTGGTTATGAAACAGCAACCACACACTAAGGTTTTCATGTGGTTTAGTGGAAGCAGGCAGGAAATTTACAGTGCATGTAAAATGGCTATGTTTGGGATACTTTGCCATCCTGGCTTCTGGATTCTCATCGAGACACTGCAGTGTTACGTTAGCCATCCACACCGAGACGTTTTTCTTAGGAACCAAAGTTTAAAAAAAATTTCTGTTCTCATGATGAAATATTGATGTTGTTCCATGTATGTGCCTTGAGGTTGAACTTACAATGTAAAGTCCTTGAAACCTTTAAATGTTTTTGCACAAACTGTAAATACTTAAGTGAAGCTTTTTGAAAATAAAAGAGCCATTGGATTTGAGCGATCACTCCTTTTCGTTTTTGGAAAGAAGAAAAAAAAGAAGGTGCTCCCATGAGTGATCCTGCATTCTTTGTCTTTTGACATTTTTTTGTACAGAAGCACAGGCCTTTGCTCAGGCTATTTTGGGTCAGACACTAGCAATTCTGGGTCATAGATTTGTGCTGTACCAAACCATGCCAAGTTATCCTCTTATTTCTATACGGGAAGCTTGAGACATCTTAGCGTAGCCACCGCAGCTTAGCGTTCAGCTGGGGAAAATCCAGGATACTCTCTCCTTCCACTTGTATGGCACAGCTAAATCCCAGAATGGGCTTTTTTTTTCTCCCAATCCCTGTGTTTTACCAACTTTTTTTCCCCCCACATGACCGCATCCCAGTGTTGCCTTTTGCAGCCTCCAGCCCGCTGAGAAACCCACATTAGCCCAATCTTAATTCACTATGACAATTAACCGCAGCTGCAACACAAAAGGGTGTGCCGCTTTGGTATTTTGAGCGGGAAATTGGTATATTTCTCCAAATCCCTCAAATGTCAAAATGTGATTTGTTATTGCACAATTGCAGGCTTCACGTGGAGGCCAACAGGGTAAAGCCAACCCAGGCTTTGGCACTCAAATCGTCTACTTTGCTGTTCTGCCCTCATTCTGCGCGAGAGCCATGAATGATTTAGTGCCTGATCTCACCCCAGTGCATTCATCAGGATCGGGTTGTAAGTTCATCTCCAAGTTTGTGCTAAGCTAAGTTAGAAACAAATTATTTACTCAACTTTGCTGCGCCGAGCAGCGTCTCACCCTAGTCGAGGCTCCGGAGATGTGCAAATGTGAACATCTGCAACGCTTGTCTCATCAAACGCGAGCAAACAGGAGGCCGGTGTAGCTGCACAAGCTGCAGCGTAACTTCTGAAATGTGGAGTTGTAGGAAAGCATCTGGCGGTTAGTAATCGGAGATGGCGAAGTCAGCGTGATACGACATTTATATGTGGTCAGGCAGAATTACTGAATTTGTGTCTGTTAAAATCAAGTTGGAAGCGCTGATTATAATTGATAAATATAATAATATATCAATCGAAACACTGGGAGCTATCTGATGATGTTAAACAAGCTGTTATTTTTGTGAAATGTAATTCAAGATCATCCCGGTTTACATGATATTAAATTAGGGTTTTTGAACATGTCAAATTTGCAAGTTAATGTTAATTTGCTCAGATAATAGTCAGCTACACAGAAGCTTTACATTTATTAGGTGTAAATAGACAATGTGTAGCTTCACAAGCTGCAGCATATATTCAAGAAAGTTCAAATATAACATGAAGCACAACTGACAACCCTTTACAGATGCAGGTCTATGTTTAATTTGAACAAAACCGTATATTACTTAAATATATTATGTTTTAGAGTTGGCAATAATACAAAAAGTAGGAACCGTACTGGCCAATCAAATCCACTGAGCTACACAGATGTTGCACTTTACTTTGGACAAGTGTAAATATTAGCCAACAGAAAGCGAGTGAAGCTTCAAAAGCTGCAGCATAAATTCAACTAAATATAGTTTTCGAGGTTCAACTGAAAGTTTTAGACGTAACTGCCAATCCCTGGCAGATGTAGGTGTTGCTTTATTTGCACAAAAACATACAATACTTAAATAAATGTGTGTTTTGGAGAGAGCAGTAGTAGAAAAAAAACAAACTATGCTAACCTGACACGTTTTTTTTTTTTTTTGCCATTTTTATTTATTTTTAAATTTTTTTTAAAAATATAATTAAAAACTTGATACTTTACGTGATATTAAACAGTATTTTACCACATTTAGCTTTTTGAACATGTCAAATAAGCAAGTATGTGAGAATTCACTTTGTTAATTAAGCTAGCTGCACAGATGGTCCACTTTACATTTAGAAAGCCAGCGTGGCCTCGCAAGCTGTAGCATAAGTTTAAGAAATAAAGTTTTGGGGGTTTAAATTTCATATTAGACTATTAAGTATTTGTGATATTTTCACAAACTCATACAGTACATAAATGTTTGTTTCAGAGTTAGCAGTAACATCAAGTATGGGAACTATGCTAACTTAGCTAATTTTAGCCATTGCATATTATTTTTATAAAATGTAACTCAAACTTTTTCCATGATATTAAACAGCACTTAATCAAAGTAGGGGTTTTCAAACATGTCAAACTAGCAAGTTAATGATAATTTGTTCAGTTACTACAGAGATGCTCTACAGGTGTAAATATTAGCCAACAGAAAGCCAGTGTAGCATCACGAGCTGTAGCATAACCTAAAAATACAGCGTTATGGGGTGAAATTACATATTAAATATGACTGCCAGTCCTTTGCAAGTGTAGATATTTGTTTTATTTGCACAGAATCATACAGTACATAAAGAAATGTGTGTTTCAGAGTTAGCATTGTTGGAACGTTTAGAAACTATGCCACTCTAGCTAACTGTTTTTAGCCATTGTTGTTATTTTTGTGAAATGTAATTCAGAATCTTCCGAGCGTAAGCGATATTAATCAGGTCAAACTGTGTCAGACGTGTGACCTTGCATTTAAACGTGGCAAATTAGCGAGTCAAAGATAATGCGGCGAGTTAATTCAGTTAGCCACACAGCTGCTCCGCGTTATATTTAGCAGGTGTAAATATAAACCAACAGGAAGCCGGTGGAGCCTCTTTAGCTGTAGCATAACCTCCAAAAATACCAAAACAATATATAAAACACAACGACCGGTCATTTGTAGATGTAGGTATTTGTTTTATTTGTTTAAAACATGAAGAAAAAAATAGCATTTTACAGTCAGCAGTAAAAGAAAGATTGTGAATTTTCTGAGCTAGTGTTATTTCATTATTGTGTTGGTGCTGTATAAGTTATCAGTCAGGCAACAAATGTGTGCAAAAAGCACGACAGGAAACAGGATAAAACTTGTAAAATCAAAACAAGACATAAAACCCTCATAGGATACAATTCTAAAATACAATAAATATTAAATGCTAAAATGTTGAGGTCGCTAAGAGCAACCAAAAGCCATTAAAAACACGTATGTCTTGAGATTTTTCTCCGTAACATCAATGGTGGAGGAACATTTATTTGAAAGGTTGTTGCAGCGCTCCAAACAGACTCGATCTCTTCCAGCCACCAGGCTCGATGGTGGATCAGTTAACAGCAGCTTGTCTGATAACCTGCGAGGCCTGGAGGCAGAGTAAGAGCAGAGTTCTGAAATGTACCCCGGTGCCAGCATGGCTTTATAAACAAATAAAAGAGCCCTGAAATCAATTTGTATTGAACAGGTAGCCAGTTGGGCCGAGCTGCCGGTCATTACAAAGGTACAGTGAGTTGGAGTAGTTTGGCTTTAAAGCGATTAAAGCCACAGTCTGGAGTTCTGTTGGATTGGGTTCCTCAGTTTTTTTAAAAACAAAATTCAATCCAAAACCCAAATTTACACGACCCCAAGTGTCAGGTCAAGTGTTTCATCTAAACATGTCAGATTAGCAGGTTATTGATTACTTAGTCATTGGATTCAGTAGCTACGCAGCTGCTCCACTTTACATTTAGCATGAGTAAATATAATTTAATGAGCAATGCTGGAAATTCATTTGTACGTATGGTACATGACGTACCTTACTGTGTGAGTGTTTCTGTTTTTTGCCACTTACATTGTTCATTATATTATGTGCATTAAACAGAGAAATTACATGAAATTAACTCAATATTTTGCTCCTGAACAATAAAGTGCTGTTAAAATGAATTAACAGCGAAATGCAAGACGACTTAAACCTTAATAAAGCAGCATTAACCAATCTGGTAAAGCTAATAATACTCATATTTTTCTGCGTTATAAATATACTTCCTTACTTTTGCATTTACTTATAATGTGTTGCTATTTTTGTGTAATTAAGGATCAGATTATTCCGTCCATCGCCTTTAACAATCTCCAATTAAGAGCCTGTTTGTTTGTGGTGCAACCTGTTTCCATTTAGCGATGCATAAATCTTTACTGATTAAACACTTAATGTTATAACCAGGCTAAAGTTAAAGCTGGCAACAGTAAATGTTCACAACGCTGAGAAGTTTTCCAACTTGTGCCCTGTGAACGCTGTGAGTCATTTAAAAGCAAGCGGTTGTCTGTCATATTCCATATGGCAGGAACTAATAAAATGTGAATCTCTGCCTTTGAATTGTTCAGGGAACAGGTGTTAGCTTTGACTACCTTTTTTTTTTTTTTATTATTATTATTTTTCCCTGCCAAAAGAACATTGAATTTCCGGCTTTGTACAAGCTCCCTAACAGCTTCACTTTGTGATCCACATTTAAGCATCTTCTAATCAGCCTCAGTGTGGAGGAAAAACTCATTAAAGGGTGCAATTTAAGGCAATCTTATTCCAGGTATTACAAACATCGACATCTGGTAGAATTAACATTGAACTGGCTGGTTTGAAGCGCTGCTCCGTTGTTATCCCGTCTTTCATTGCCCTCAGTAGTCTTTAATTAAAGCCTGAATGCAGGTGAGGCCTTTGCCTCTGTCACAGTACGGCGGGCTAATGCGAGTCACGACGGGTCACTGGGTTTCTGCTTATTCGCCGCCAAGAGCGAATGCCGTGAACATTCAGTAGAAAAAAAACAACCCCACCTAAAATCAATTTAGGATCACCTTCCGCCGCGTTGGAAATTATATGAAAAAGTAAATGAATGGAAAATTGGACCAAACAAGCAGCAGAGTTTTCATTTGCTCCTGCGTGAAGGTGAAAGAGAAAAGGGCCTTTTGCAGGTTCTCTGTTTTCTGTCTTCTCTCGCCGTCTCCTGAAGGTGCTTAAACTCCATTTGATGCTCGTCATTAAAATTTGATGTCGCGAGATGAAAGAGACCAAAACACAGAGGCAATAGGAATTCCTCTGGCGGCGTTTAAGCATCGAACACAGAGGGTATTTTAAGCAGGCGTCAATCAGGGGACTGTTTTGAGATGTAAATTAAATTTGTCCTCTCTATTTTAGATTTTTGAAGCCTCTCATACGAGGGGGAAACAGGATTCTTGCCTGTTTTTCAGCAGAGAAAATGTGCTCGGCAGCTCAGCGATAAGGAAGATATTTTCTGTGCTGAAATGAATACTTTGAATCCTGCCTGACAAGTCTTTAGAGTCTGCGAGGAGACCTGCCTTCAGAGCAGGAAAACCACCGCAGAAAAAGAAATAAATTACACAATGTGTGCCGTATTCCTCCCATTTACGCCTGGTGAAAAGTGGCTCTGCAGGTGTAGCGAGTCCTAATTGGTGACAAAATGAGTTTCACAATGCAAACGGCGGCGCGGCTCAGCCTGAGAGGGCATTTACAGGTACCCAGGCAATAAAAGCAACCCCTGCTGCACAGAGCCTGACGCAACCCACGAACACCGTCCTGCAACTGACGCTGCCGTTGTGAAGTTAGCAGCGGTCAGTTTGTGTTGACACCGTTTCCTAGAGGCAGCAGGTACGACTGTCTGACTGTTGTTTTTTCTGCTGCTGGATTGCAGTATTCCTCTGAAGCAGAAGTTTTCAGCAGCACACCTACATCTAGCAAGTTAAAGCATTCTGGCAGAGCAACAGAAAAAAAGATTTGGATTTTCTCCAACTAGTTAAGCTTTAGAAGTCCTGCATAATTACTTTTAGCAGTATTGTTAATATTAGTCACATAAAGCCCAGTTTTTCTGCTATATTTAGACGGTTTTCCGTGTGTTTTGTCAAATTGCCGCGAGTAAAAGTAAAAGATTAAACCAAGATTTTTTTTAAAAATAAATAAAAAATAGCAGTTACCAGCTCTCAGCTCAGTGACGAACATACAGATAATGATCACTGGATTAATTTGAAACTACATTGAAGTTACAAACAAAAAGCTAGAGAATAAAAGCAGATCTATGAATCAGTCTATCAGTCTGATAATCAATATTCTGACACATTAAATGCTGTAAAAGTGTAGCACACACACTGACTTTTAAATCATGTGTGTGCAGAACATGAATAATATTTGTTTAATTATGATTTCAGCCATTAATTCTGCTTAAAATGTCAGAATTATCATGATCATTTTTAGATTATCTCATTTATTTTGGGACTTAAGGTGGATAAGGCCATTGTTTCCTCTCACATTTGTGTCTGTTTTGTACGCTACATTTTGTTAAATTGGCATTAAGTACGTCAGATGGCTAATTAGCAGCTCCTTTATGCAGTAAACCAGACAACTACCACTGCACTAGTTTTGACACTGCAGACATTTGAAATATTAAAATGATCTGAACCATGTTGAGTTAACGGGACACACTGACAGTAACAAGGGGAAAAAATATATGAATGGACTCCAAGTGTTTGTCTTTGTTTTGGCGCTAATTTGACCGTTAATCTGCTCAAAGTTTTAGATCCACCCTTGCCATCATTTGTGAATTCTGTCTTGTGTTTAGTATTGAACCCCGTCTTTGACCTGTTTTCTAACCAAACTTTTGTCAAAATTAGAAAGAAAAACAAAACAATGCTCAGCCGAGTCCTGGACATCCACACTGTGGAACATGTATCTGAGCTGTAGGTGATGTACAGCTTTGACTCAGTCTAGCTCATCTCACTGCTTTGGTGGTGGCAGTTTGTCGATTCTATTAAGTTGAAATCACACGTTGTGCTTTTAAACTGATATTTGAATTTGAGAAACATGCATAACATTTTTTTATTTTTTTTGCTGCAACTCGAACGAACTTTAATGACAATATCAAAATGTATTTATTAAAATTAAGTTGCAGCAATTCAGACGACTCATTTGGGAAGAATCATCTGATTTAAGTACATCTAACGTGAACCAGTGGCAATAACATTACTTGGATGAGCTTAATTCAATGGCCTGATTTCATTTAAATTGGTCCAATAATTGTCTTTTTTTTTTTTGTGCAGCAGATCAACGGATATTTGCAATGTTTTATTTTATTTTTTATGCCACAGTTAGGCTGTTTTCTAACCTACTCTTTTGTCAGATTTGCTCTATTAAAGTACGTCTAATTGGCAGTTAGCAGATCCTGTTTGTGGTGCACATATGAGACACTGGACTATTTTGGCGCTGAAGAAAATTTAAAGACATGAAGAAAAAAAAAAACTCAGGCAAGTTCTAGAGATCAGAGCAGATTTATGGACATGTGCCCCTGAGTTAAAGTGACGATGCTCTGACAGTGTAATTCTCATTTTCTAAAAATCCACGTCATGCCTGTGTTTTCAGATTTAGATTCGATTTATGACTGCATGATTTCTCGTCGCAGTATTTTTGCCACACATGTCCACATCCAACCCTGCTATTCCTCTGTGATGAGGTGCTCCTCTGACATATGTCTAATCGTACGTCAGCTTAACGGAGTAACCTCAGAAGCCATTGTTCTAACACACAACCATATGGTCAGTTAAAAGGTGCAGCGCGTCCTGCCTGATGTTCCAGTTGGAGCCGAGTCAGAGCGACGCCGGGGAAGATGATTACAAAGTGCAGATCTTTGATGATCTTTGAATATGATAATGCAGCATTTCCCTCGTCTGTTTTTTAAAACCGCTCATTAAATTGGTGTTAATTATCTGCATGACGCTGCAGCCGACTGTCAAGTGAAAACTATCAAGTTTCTTATACGTCTTCGTCCTCCTCGGAGTATATAAATCAAACTTTGTCTCCGCATGAGGCTGCTCTGAAGGAAACTGGTGCATATTTGTATGCTAATTGGTGATTTCTCCCTCCAGCATACATCGCAGCGTTGCTCTTGTTACCATAAGAAAGGTGATGCCTCCTAACACTTGAGAACAGAAGACTAATTGGCCTGGACCTCAACTTTCTCTGGTGTTCTTGTTTGAAAGAAGGAAAAAAGCAGTAGAAGGTTGATCTGGAGGAGCTTCTTAACAGGGATGTTTATGCATGTATGCATACATAAAGGCACAACAGGAGGAAATGCTGAATTCCTTCACAGTGGCGACAAATTGGCAAGTTGAAAAAGTCACTCGGCGGCTAAACTACACCTGAACCGAGCTTTTTTTATTTTTTTTTAAATAAATAAAAAAACGCCACCTGTCAAGAAAACTTTGGAGCAAATTCCCCGGTAGCCGGCCAGATTAAAGTTTAACTCTCTCTCCAGGAGCTCGGCGGCGCCTCCATATGTTGGGACGGAGGGTCAGAGGAGTCGCTGTTCCAGGTGGGACGGAGCAGCTGTGACCTTGAGCGAGACTCGCCGTCTGCTAAGGCCCATAATGAATGAAGACGGTGATGAATAGTGAAGGCAAAAGGCTCACGGCTTTCTGGAGGTGACCAAGAGGAAGTGCTTTCTCTCTTTCCTTTTTTTTTTTAAATGTTCATGTTAGGTGCAAGTTCAGTGTGTCCAAGGCCTCGTGTCTGAACTAATCTCTGATTCAGAATGTAGGGCTTTTGTCTGAAACCGAAGCTTCCTCTATAGAAAGTAGTGCTTAATGTAAAGGCTGAATCACTCTGCTGGTTACATTTAATACGCCGGTGACCCATCCTGTCACTATAAAGCTGCGAATTTAACCCCTGAGTGTATTTTTGTGGGGATGTCACTCAAAACAAGGCCTCATGGTATGTGTTTTATGGCAGTGGCAATGACTGGCTGGTTGGAGGTCGAGTTTTCTCAACATGAGTTACGAGGAACCTTGATAATAGAAAATGAAGTCTACGCACTGTAAAAATTTATGCTCGTGGGCAAAATGAATATGACTTTCTTCTAAAATAAAGAAAAAATCTGCATTTAAAGGAAAAAAGAAAAACAAAGACCCAACTTGCTCTCATCTAAGAAAGCAAACTTTAGAAAATCAGTACGTTTGCTTGTCTACACTGTAAAATACTGCAATTAAATCAAGTCTTACCAACTAATACGATTAAATATGCAGCGTTTCCTCTCAGTTCAACTTCAGTTCAGTCTCGCTGATTGTTAATCTGAACCAGCAGATGAAAATACGACTCAGCTCGTCTTGTTCTTGGGTAGAAATGCTCCACAAAGCCTAAAGCCTCTTTTCCGTGCTGCTTTGTTTACCAGCTGTGATTCCATATAATATGAGCTACGCCCCGTCAGCTTCAAAGCAAGGAAATGCATTTCTTCATGGATAAAAACTTCACTGCAGCTATGGAAGAAAGGCTAATTTGATCAGTTTTTTTACTGTCCAGTTTTATGGAGCATTACCGAAACAAAAACAGAACCAGTGGTGCATGGTGGGAAATAAATGAGGAGGTTGTCTTTCTGGTGTGGAGCCAGTTGAGAGGAATATTTGGGTAAAGAGTGTAGAAATCTTATTCTGCATGTGTTAAACTAGCAAAACTGGTTTCTTTTGAGTGTCAAAATAGTTATACAAATGAATAAACCAACCCAGGCTCAACACAATCGCATTCCGAAACAGCTAAACTGTATTCTCAGTTATACTTTGATGCTAACATACTGTAACATATCACAACTGCGCTTCATATTTATATATTTTTTCCATTTATTTAACTGCTTTACCGTCGCTCCATTGCAGCCAGCCAATCAGACGTTAGATGGGGCTGGACTTGTCTCCCTGCAAATGGAGGAAACTCTTCAAACATGTTGTGGAAGCGCTGCGTTTAACCCATGACATTTATCTCAACCCTAGACTTGGTGTCGAACCTCAACCAAACTTCTCGTATATATACACAAGTGTCTGATAAAGAGTGACATTTTCCTAAGTAGTTTTTGTGCCTAAACCCAACCAGAAAGCAAGTGAAAACCAAAGTGAACAACAGGAAATTAACCTTCATACCTCTATCCACCCTGTACGACTCTTAATGTGGACTTTGTCAGTCTTTCCAGCCTTTCCCACCATGTCACCAATTACATTTATTTTAATAAAAAACATTACATTTCCCTCTGGCCCTGTGATAGACTGGTGACCTGTCCAGGGTGTCCCCTGCCTTCGCTCTAAGTCGGCTGGGATAGGCTCCAGCCCCCCCGCGACCCTGTTGAGGATTAAGCGGTGTACAAATAATGGATGGATGGATGGACATTTCCCTCTAAATGTATTTTAGAAGGCAGTTTAGCTGTACGTGAACATCGTTTTGTGAAGTCAAAAAATACAACAAAGACTGTTAGCTCATTTGTTAACTTCCTGGTATACATGGCAGCTGCTCCAAAATCCACAACAAAAATCCAAGTTTTCAAAGTACACAACATAAATTCAGAACCGTAAAAAACAGGAGGAGTTGGACTATGCTGAGGTTCCCGTGGAATGGGTGAACTTTTTGGTTGAAGCGAGTTGAAAAAGGTTCCTCTGATCAAAATTAAAATGATGCACCAGAATGATGATGGACGTCCACTTTAACCGCCCCCCTAACAACACCCAGGCGTCTCCATATTGCTGGTTTGTGCCACTGACATATCAGAAATACTGTTAAGGTGTCCTGAGCCTATTGAATCCAGATTGATGTTTAGGAGTTTTTCTACTTTAAAAGAGCCTCAATAGGACATTAGAGGATGGTGGAAGCATAAGTCACATGACTTTAAAGGTGGAGACTGAGGTTCATGCTGGACTGTTAGCTTTTCATCTTATGTCACTTTAGTTTAGCATTCTCTTGCTGTTTAGTGAAGTTTAGGCACCAAAACTACTTGGAAAGCAGATTGGTTTGGGTTCAAATAGCTTTTACAACATTACCCACATGTGACAAGACAGACAAGAGCAACACTGATGACACCAGCAGAGAATATTTGGCCGTCCATTTCTAACATTCACAGATTTTTATAGGTCTACCAGACTTCCCTTCTCATTGAAAATGAGGCTACATGGTACTCAGTGTCTTAAACGGATGCCAAGGGGTTCTGACAAACCGTCTGTATGTGACAAGTTAGGAATGAGACCGTCTATATCATCATTTTTAGCCTATAAGTGCCATCGAGCCTCCACCTGCACTGGTGCTCAATTGCCTGATAATATAGAAAATGACTGATCACACTTGACATGAATGTAACTGGCAATCAGGCCTAATTACAAACTGAAGAAGTGGCTGAACTGAGCTACTTACAGCTTTTAATTTCTAGCAATTTACTCTGACAATTCATAATTAAATTATATTTTAAACTGAAAGTGAAAAACACAAGTTTGGACGAGCACAAAGCAACACAGTTAAACTGTCCGAGCGAAGCTGGTCAGATTTTCCTGGCTTTTCTCCACGTCACACTGCTTTCTCTCCTGTAGGTCCGGATTCAAGCCCTGCTCAGCGTTTCACCACCCTTTCAGCGTTTCATGATCTCTTTGTGTTCACGATGACATGAGAAAATGTTCTCTGCACCATAAGAACACACCGAGGACTGACACGAGTCGTAAAGTCTCCCAGAGTCATGAACTCCTTGTTCGCAGCTGCATTCTCCGGGCCGAAGTCATAAATACCCCCCTTAGTGAAAGTAAAACCCGCCGCGCTGCGGTCCTGCCGGCCCAGAAACGAAGCTTTGATGAGCAAAACATTCTCCGCATTTGTGATGGAAAGACTGCTGAGTGTTTGCTGTCTGGTGAACATCTGCAGCTGATGCATCGCTGGAAAGCAGCTTTTGATGTGCTCTTGTTTGCAGTCGGACTGGAATTCATTTCTTTTGCTCAGAAATCAGCACACACATCCTCACAGGTAACAGCTTTGATGTTATGGATTTGCTCTAAGTCGTACCAAAAGTAATATATGATTTGTTGTTTTTTGAGAAAGTGTATGTATGTTTCCGTAGCGATGCCGCCTCCATCATTATTGTTCTCAAGATGATTTTGGAAACACTTTGAGAATGCAGTGCACAAAAAGGTGACACTCCAAATCAAACCCTATAAATCAGATTAGCATGAGTTAACTGTTTGCAGCCTTTCTGGGCCCCAAAAACTGTTTATTGTAAAACAGAAATACCAGGGGAGAGAATCTGGAGACGAGGATGTTGGTAGCAGGTGATTTAGCTTTGGAGAATGCGAACAAGACGTCAGACAAACTGAAGCTTGGCAGGAGGAGCTGAGCTGGCAAAGGAGACGACCAGGTGAGACTGAAACATGAGGCACAGAGAAGTCGCAGTGTTAACACGAGGAAGCAGACACTACGAGGAGAGTCTGGCGAACGATGCGACCGCCGGAGCAGGTAGAACAATCTGGAGAGGAGTGGAGGGATGAGCCGGGGTTTAAGAGCTGCAGCGGGTGATTAGTGGATGAATCTCAGGTGAGTCAGGTGTTGGTGCAGCAAGGGGAACAGGTGGCCACGCCCAGCGCTGACACACAAACACAGAAGGAACGACTTAATTCACTAATTTGAGCCTCGTTGTCTCCAAGAAACTCAGAAATGGTGCAGCATCATGAAGGACACCACAATTCCTAAAATGCATTTGGAAGACGGAGGATTGAGGAGGTTTGAATATAGAGATGGATTCTTGATGTGTGCTTTATTTAGACTTTTTGGCATCTGTGACGTAAAAGAGGCGACACGCAGCGGAAATATATAAAGCACAGCAAAGCAGGACTGACAAATGTGTGTATATTTGCACACTGCTTTTATATGTTACTGCACATGTGACATAAAGAATAAAAAAT
>NW_007578177.1:385934-419437 GCF_000690725.1 Stegastes partitus
ACTTTTATTTAGCCCAAAACCTAAAGCGATATCCAGCATTATGGGACAGTGTCAGACCTAAAAGCACTTATTGAACATCATGTCTTCATGTTTTGAAGTTTAAAGTGTAAATGTTGAGCTGCTAGAAACAAGCGGCTCCACTGAGAGTCACTGAGTAGTGGAATAAATATATTAACTCACACATTTAACAGTTTTCTACCAAAACTCCTCTCTAGTAGCAGCACATTTTAGCATAATGCATTTTTATATTCTTCATAACTCTCCATTATAACATTCTGAAGTAGGAAGCACCCAATTAGTCCGTTGCGTTTGTGGTAAATGTGCAATTTTATAAGTCTGATGAAGAAAACCTGGTGACCAAAAGAGGAACCATCATAATGATGCCTGTAATAAGGGAAGGACCAAAGCGTGTCTCACTCTGGGTCGTTGTTCTGACTTTTGGTTTGATTAAAAGGCCGCGACCAGAAGACCTGAGGGTTCCAGAGGGTTCATGGGATAAATGCAAATCTGATAAATAGTTGGGACCAAGACCATTATGAGCTTTATAAATCAATACGAGGATGTAAAAAATCAATCCTACAGGAGTGCAGAGACTTTAAAATCAGTGTACTGTGCGGTCGCTGTCGCCACACATGCAGGTGAGTTTTGAAGGAAGTTGCTTTGAACTTTCCTCTTGGGGAGAGCAGTCAGTCACCGTTTTTCTGCTCCCCGTTTCTTGTGTTTCTTCTGTTTTTATCGCTCCCTTTTGGTTTCTTGTTTGTCTCCATTTGTCCTCCATCTTTTGTTCATTTCCCAGGTGGTACATCCTCGACCCGTTTCCCTAACTCCTCTCAGGGTGAGGAGGAGGAGGAGTCAAGGAAACAAGCAGTGAACAAAATCCAAGTCGGTTAAATACGACGTGTCACCTGTTCATAGTTCTGCTATCATCTACCTCTGTGTTTTATGATCTCAGTCGAATGACCAGCAAGTGTTTCGACTTAAAGTATATATTTACATATGCAGTCGTGACTCGATAATCCGACACTAAAACCTTCTTTTATGTCGGATAGCAAGACGGAGGTCAAGATACAAGGAGGGCTTGATGTTTAAATGGCCACTTCCACCCCGGGGGAGCGCTTCGACGGGGTGGAAGTGATACAGGCGTTTCTTCAGGATCATTTAATTAGTCATGTCTGGGATAAGACACTAAACGTTCACCCCGCTGTCTACTGAAGGGGGCGCTGTGTCCATGCGTGCCACCATCACGTTGAACATGATGAACCTCTTCAGGTCCTGGTAGGTCTTCAGGGACATAAACACACACACGATGGTGTGACGATGGTGAAGCCGAAGATGCTGCCCAGAGCTAGTTGTCTGTCTGCCCGGAATGATGTCGTCTCCTCCAGCTGTATGTCCGTCTGGGATGTTGTCATGGAGACATAAAGCAGACACACAGCAGTCCCTCCACTCTTTGCTGGTTTCTCTCAGCAAACGTAGCTCGTCCAGCTTGTTGTGGAGGGAGCGGACACTGGAGAGTAGGAGGACGGTCCTGCTGGTCTGGAGGGGTTAGGCTTTAGCCTAGCATGGATCCCGACTCTCTACCTCCTCCTTTGTTTACGTTCCTACCACTTGTGCTTCCTTCTCTCTCGGGTAACTGCTGGCGTCGTCTCCGATAGGACTCCATGTTGGTGTAGTTTGTCCACATCACAACCGGCCGCCGCAGTTTCAACGCTATTCACTGTCCTGACGCCCAGCAACGTCTCCCGGCCGTAAGTTTTGTGGAATGAACACCTGGGATAGACAAAGACACTCAAAACATTCACTTTCATTGTCTCCTGAAGGGGCCGCTGCATCTATGTGTGCCACCATCACCATGGCGACAACATGTTCCCTCAGCTCAGAGAGAATGATGTCAAGAAATGAACTGGTAGAAGGAAAATGCTTCTTACAGCTGATTTGGTTTCAAAAATGTGAACAGAACGTCGTCCAGAGCAGGTTTAGCTGTGCAGCATCAGTTACCATGGCGATGTAAACCCTGAACTCAGGCTCAACATATCTGCGAATCCACTAATCATGCTTCAACGCGTCCAGGGTGTCTTTTTGTCATCTGGCTTCACGAAACCGAACAACCACATTTAGCTGGTTATCAACTGAAATGTTCACATGAAAGAAGCCACCAGATGACTAAACATATAGAGGGTATAAAGCCGTATATTTCCCACAAGAAGGAAAAAACCATCATCTTAAACCGATATGACAAGTTTAAAAATAAAGCACAGGCTAAAAGAAACACGTCAAGTCAGGAAGCTGCAAAAGCCGCAGACTTAATTAACAGACTAACCAATATCTCATTGTGCCGCTAAGACGTAGGTGTCTTATACAACGTTCAAGTTTCAGTTTAATTGTCTTCACAAGATAAGATGTCCTCCCTTTATGCTACTCACCACAGAAGAGAAATTATTTGAAGAATAAACAGTACAGCAAGAAAAAAAAACTGTATTTCAGGAATCTCACATTCAGCCTCCTTCTTAAGGTCTGTCAGACGGTTTTAGTTCTTTCAGCAGCAACCTTGGAGGTGTTAAATGGCTTTAGGAGCAAGTAAAGGGCACAAATAAAGAACATTCAAGCCAGACTTCCAGCAAATCTTATGAGGTCAAGAATTAAAAGGTTAGAAGACTTTTTGGTCAGATTCTGTTTCACTTCATAAAGACGAATAGAACAAAGAAACGGCTTTTAATTCAAAACACTTTCCTCCAAACGGTGATTTTCCGTCTTTCAAGTTTCTTTGTAAGTTATTGATGACAAACAGTTTTCTGCAGTACAGGACTAGATCGTCTAATTTCCCACAAATACACCTTAAACCTCTTTAATAACCTTTTGGAATATGTCAAGAAAACGTGCAATAGCTACAGTCTATTTCCACAGTTTCTGTTTCCTTACAAAATTTAAAAGAAAAGAAAAAAGGCTGCTGTGCCATGTTCACAATGTACAGCTGCGTCCTCATCATGTGTGATTATCTCCATTCTAATTGCACAGCAGGAGTGGTGCAATTTCTATAAGATCATTAAAGAAGATCATTTTAGTTCCTTTTCTGTCACGCAACTTTTGTTTTCTCTCTCCTCCAGCTTGCAGTAGTTTCTAATGAGCACTAAACTAGCCGTGTGCACGCGTGGCAGCTCCAGTGCGTCGACGATCACAGCGAAATTCACGACGCCTTTATTTATTTTTTCTTGTGCTAAAAGAAATCCCGGAAATGTTTCCGCTGCTCTAACTACCTGCCGACATAATGCACCTCTTGTTTTTTAACTTGTTGAGAAATTCGAGTGCCTCGTTTCGTTCTCTTGAACCCTCATTTTCCAGTTCCGTGTCTCCTCGCTGAACCTGCGCCACATTTTTCCAGTCGCAAACAAACATCTCAGTCTAAATTGGGAGCTCATTAGAGTCTCACACATCCACTCAGAGAAGGGAAAAAGCGAGACATTATGAATTGATTTTCTCTATATCTGGACTATAAAAGGCGAGTGCATTAGCATTAGAGAAGATGAACGCTGCGTTTGAGACCAGCAGAGGGGTGAGAGTGGTGCTGAATTAAACAGACATGTTTAACAAGCTGTTAACAACTCTCACCATCCTGCGCTCTCTCTCTCTCTCTCTCTCTCTCTCTTTTTTTTTGCTGCAAGTAGCAAAGACAGAAACCAGCCACGGCCTGATCGGGAGTCCCACGAGAAAAAGAGTTCGCCATGGAGAGGTGGTGACAGTTCACACGGCGATAGTAGAGAGGAGTCCACAGGAGACAGAAAGCAGAGGCCCTTTGTCTCACAGCTGGGGAAAGTGTGGCTCAAAGCTGTTTAAATGTTATGGCGGGCAGGAATGGTTCTTATGAGCCCCGGGTCCGGAGTGCACATTACATGTTAATGACTTGGAACACAGACAGTCGAGCAGAGGCTCAAACTGCCAATTAAGCATATGCTGCAGACGCCACTGGTGTTCACACACAACCATCTGATAGCGCTCAAGCTTGGCCTGCAGATCTGAATCTCTCCACGGGACATGGAGGCACTCCAATGGTGAGTCATTAGCCACAGACATCCCTGAAAAAAAAAAAAACCACGGAGGAATATAAGCAGCTGCTGATTGGACATCAGTCATTCAGCACCACCCTCTGTTGATGCTTTTCTTCTTACGTTGGCCTCACCGCCGTCGCTCATCTGTTTAGTCAAACACTTGGTGATGATGTTGTTTGTCTGTGAACAAGTAAACAGACCGGAGTCCAGCGCTTCGGCTCTTCAATTATTCTGTGAAGCGCCGAGCAGCTGACGAATGGCTCGTTATTAAAGCGGCATTAAGCTGCTGAAGTGTTATTACTGATGTGGAAGGAATTCCACTGTTATTAAAATACCTCTTTTTTTTACGAGCGCTGCACTCTGTGTATACATCGTGTATCGCAAATATCCATCTGCGCTCAGAGATTTTCATGTTTGATTGTTGTTTTATCATTTTACAGTCAGCGTCGGGTTTGGAAACTTCCAGAAAAGAGGCATCCAGAGTGGGGGGCAGCTGTAAAGAGGGAAGGGAGGGAGGACACATTCACAGCATTGTGGTTGTTTTTCATCTCGTTTTCATCATTTAAAGTCTCTTTGTGGTTATTTTTGGGTCTCTTCTCGCATGTTTTGTGCTTCTTAACACATGTTTTGCATTTCTTTGTGGTTATTTTGCCGCTCTGTAGTTGTTTTGTGCCTCGTTGTAGTTTTGTGTTGTTTGTGGTTGTTATGCATCTGTTTGTGCATGTTTTGCATCTCTTTAGTTGTTTAGCATCTCTTTTTGGTTGATTTATGTGTGTCTTTGGGGTTGTTTTGTGCATATTTGTGATTGCTTTGCATTTCTTTGTGGTTATTTTGTGTCTCTGTGGTTGCTTTGCCTTTTTTTAGTGGTTTTTCATCTCTTTTTTTATTGTTTAACGCCTCATGTAGTAGTTTTGTGTCCTTTTGTGGTTGTTTTGTGTTGTGTCTGGTAGTTTTGCATTTTTTGTACTTGTTATGCGTCTCTTTGTGCATGGTGTGTATCTATATGTGCATGTTTTGCATCTTTTTAGTTGTTTTGCATCTTCACAGCTGTTTTTAATCTCTTTGTGCATGTTTTGCGTCTCTTTGTGGTCGATTGGCATCTCTTTTTGGTTGATTTTCGTGTCTGTTTGGGGTTGTTTTGTGCATATCTTTGTGGTTATTATGTCTCTGTGGTTGCTTTGCCCTTTTTTGGTTGTTTTACATCTCTATCTGGTTGTTTTGTATCTCTTTTTTGTTGTTTTGCGGCTCTTTGTTTATGTTTTTCATCTTGTTGTGGTTGTTTTGCCTCCCTTTGTGTATGCGTTGCATTACTCCACTTGTTTTGCGTGTCTTTGCACACTGTTTGCATGTTTTAGTGCATGTTTTACATCTGTTTGTGATCATGTTGCATATCTCTTTGTGTGTCGGGAACAACAGCGCTGGGGTCGAGCCACCTCGGCACCTTTCTGGCCAGGAACCTGTTTACAATATCGACTCGCAGTTTGTTTAATTAAGCTTTTTTTGATGAAAGAAAGAAACCTCAGAGTGAAAAGAAATCTCTACAGATTGATTCAAATTAAGACCAAGGATAAAACACAAAACAATTGATTGCATAATTCCCCCACTTTAAGTCAATATTTAGTGGAGGCTCCTTTGGCAGCAGCTGTAGTCCGTGTGTAGCGTTCTGTCTCGGTTTTCATGTCAGGACTTTGCAGAATTTCCCATCTTTCTTTGCCAAACTGCTCAAGCTCTGTCAAGTTGCATGAGATACACGAATGAATGGCCTGCCTGGATTGGATTGAGGTGTGGATTTGGCCATGTTAGGACAACAACTCCGTTGTTTTGAAACTGCGGCTTGGCAGTTTATCCGCTCAGAGATTGCCTTGCACACTTTCAGCACATGATTTATGTGTATTTTGCTGAATTCAGCTGATCTTTTCTTTCAGGAGTTGTGCAGAAATGAAGCCCCACGGCACCAAGACTGCCACCAGACATCACGGCGGAGGTGTTTTTGCTCATGTAGCATGACTGCATATTTCAACTATCTCACAATGGAAGCGTCCAAGGCGCTGCAGTCAATCTGGTGGCTTCCCTGACACTTGATTTCGACTCACCCCTCACGATGAAAACTATTATATTGAGAGGTAACTGCAGTGGCGGGCTGCCTCTCTGCTGTCACTGCCACAATCAAAATCATAATTCTGTCTGTCATAGGTAAATGGAAGTGTGCATATG
The DNA here is from genome assembly GCF_000690725.1 of Stegastes partitus. Taxonomy (NCBI): domain Eukaryota; kingdom Metazoa; phylum Chordata; class Actinopteri; family Pomacentridae; genus Stegastes; species Stegastes partitus. The sequence goes on from NW_007578177.1 coordinate 392,192, forward strand.
GTGGTTTTCTCGAGCAGGGATTTTCTATATCAGAATGTCATCTAAATGCTTCACGTCTCCTCGGACTAGCAGCGGTGTTATTGCTCGCTTTCCACTAAAGCTTGAAGATGCAAACTGGTTCCAGCTTCGACTGACCGAACTGTTCGGCAATCAGACTGATGTGTAGTGACAGAACACCACAGGAATCCTGCAACGTGTCGGCGTTCAACCCTGATGTCATCGCCAGTGTTGCCAGATGTACGATAATTCTCGAATTTATAAGATAATTGCACACTTTGTATGATGTACAATCAATAATCCCATGATGTACTATAATTTAAAGATTTTGTTACACTCGATATTAGCCGTCATAATCACTCTAAGCTGTTTGGTTTCCATGTGGAAGCTGGACGGGACACAATTCATGTGTTTTCATTGTGGCCTTCAGCTCGTTGAGCAGCTTTGCATCAGATTTCAGCGTTTGGATTTGTTTTATGTCAGTGAGCCCCGACAGATTTTTCCCTGCATACCTGCATTACACTGCAGTTATAAGGGAGAAACTCACAGAATCTAGAAAAGAAATCTTTGGGAGGAGCCGGAGATGGTGCTTGTATCACAGATGTGCCACCTCTCTTCCAAAAAAACCCCTCCAATCATCTCCTTTGGAACAGTGAAACCAGGTAACATCCAGCCAATTGTGTTGATGCATTGATGCGAATGCAGTGCTGAGAAACTGTGATGTTGCGTCATAGATGTATAACCTGGAGTTTAAAAAAAAAAAACGCTTTCTAAACCAGATGTTGAGGCAACGCATTTTGAGTGATTTTTGTCAGATTTACCGGGGATTCTACTCTTCAGCTGTTGCCCACAATACAGTCTGCTCAACGTTGAATCAGCCACATTCTGTCCTGTAACTTTCATCCACTAGAAAACAAGTGTAGAGAAGCTGCACACTACATCAATCGACTTCCACCATCATGCATTGTGGCCTGTCTCTCGGTTGTAAGGAGAGAAGAAACGCTGTTACCTGCTGTGCTTGTCGTACCCGGTGAGAGTATCTGGTGAGAGTAATACCCCTCAGACGTCTCTGAGCAGCAGGATTTAAATAATTATTACTGAAACGCCGACTGCAACCATGTTTGAGACCTTAGAGACTCAGCGATACTTTAAGTAGCCGCGTTATGAAGTAGTTCCACCGGAGCCACAACAATGGAGCCACTGCTGCTTCGACAACAAAAGGTTATTTTAATATATTTGAACGTTTTGCACGGCTAATTCATGATTAATATGTTAAAAAAGTAGCATAGTTACTACCACGGTCCACATCATACTTGTGTAGGTGGATACAGTGCAGCCAAAGGTTGTTGTAAATAAACTTATATTTGCGGTATAAAGTTTTATTACAATGTTGTGAAGCAATATGTCAATTACAGCATCTAAACATAACAACACTGTGGTGCTGACGAACTTAAATGTGGCACGGATACTCTGGTGTTTGTTCGTGCTGCAGAGATAATTACAAATATCCAGTACATGATTATACAGACGCGTTATATCCAATTAGTGTCTGAAATATCTGTATCATCAGCTGTCTGTCTGCTTGGTGAGGCTTTTGTTGTCGCAAACAGTGTTGTGACTGAATAAGCCAACATGTGGACAATCCAACACAGCTATTACAGTTAGGTATAGAATATATGTAGGTCATTTACATTAGAAAACACCTCAAACCAATCAATGTAGCATATCTAGCATTAATGTATCTAGTCATTGTGGGTGGAATGCAATGTTTTGACTGCAGTCAAACACTTACAGAACTTAAAGAAGTTGTTATTACTAACCCCAGCAACCCTCTGCACTCATAATGTTTCAGATCTGCGAATCTGACATGAAGTTAAATAAATCACAACATGACCAACTGTACTGTAAACAGAGCAAAACCAGCAATCAACAATGCAACATGTCTAAAATGAATTAGTTAACATTCTGCAGATTTTCCACAAATCTGGCACCTCATTGGTGTCCATGAGGGGAAAATCAAAACTTGTTCAATGTTTTCTAAAATAATACATTTATGCCGATGTGCTTCCTTTGTTATGACTCTGCATGATCGGTTTTTTTTGCTGAAAATATGATATTTTTAAGCTGTCTCTTGACATTTCCCGTCTGGCTTCCAGGATGAACCACTGGTTAGCAGCAAAGCTAAGTGCTAATGGAAAACAAGATGACCGCCACGTTCACATCTACCACCAATCAGCTTCGAGAGCTTTTTAGAAAGCGACATTTAGTCACAATAACGAAACAATTACCAGAGGACGACTTAAACCTCAGCAGGATGGATTCACCAATGACAATAAAGATTTGTGCTGCATTTCAACCCAAAGCAGCTACGATCCCTATGAGCAGCTAACATCTAGCACAACATGACCATGTCTGATCTTTAACAGTAGTGAGGTTAGCTGGAATATCCCAACTTTATTCCTGAATGTGAGTTACAGAGCATTTTGACCTGCCTGACTCAGAGCTGAGTTCGCTGTGATGTACAACATGACAAACTTTCAGAGTGATCTACCGACTTTTCTGAGGGGGAAGTGAGTGTGCAACAACTTTGTGCTCCATCAAAGCAGAGTCCACGGCTTCAGATCTGTCCTGGCCCCCAAACACATCACACTGTATGTAATAAATACAACCGGACAACTGTCTGCGCTGTCATCTATCTCTGCAGAGACGGAGCTGTTGTTCATCCTCAGCAGGAGGCGAAGCTGCAGGAGGTGACTGTTCCTCCAGGAAGGATCGAAGGATGGATTTCATTTACAAGTGATGGGTGAGTGCTGCTTTTGGACAAGAGTTTACCCCCGCAGAAACTCTTTCATGTCAGCGTGAAAAAAAGACTTCTACAAAGTCATGTCAATTAATTAAAAAATATACAAATATAAACAAACAAAACTGATTGCGTAATTATCCGCCCCCTTCAAGTCGGTATTCAGTAGATGGACCTTTGGCTGCAATTACAGAGCCTGTGTGGACTCTCAATCAGCCTTTCACATCTGGACACTGAAATTTTATCCCATCCTTCTTTCAGGTTGAGCAGGAATTGCAAGTGAACAGCACTTTTCAAGTCCAGCCACAAATTCTCTGTTGGATTGAGGTCTGGGCTCTGACTCAGCCACTCCAGAACACTGACTTTGTTGCCTTTAAACCATTTCTTTGTAGCTTTGGCTGCATGCTTCAGGTCATTGTCTTGCTGAGAAACAAATGTTCTACCAAGTCGCAACTCTCTTACAGACTGCATCATTTTGTCCTCTAGGATTTCTCTATACTTTGCTGCATTCATTTTGCCCTCTACCTTTACAAGCTTGTTGTAATGAAACAGCCCCGTGTCATGAGGGGGCCACCACCATGCTTTGTGTTTGTGATGATGCCACTCATAGCATCTAATCTGATGACTAAGAGCCAAATTTTGATCTTTGAATCTTTTTACAGTTGAGGTTGAGTCTGCCACAGGCAGTGGACTCAAGTTGGTCCTGGTGAACTCCAGTTGAGATGAAATGAAAGCCCCTTTTTCAACAGTGGCTTTCTCTTTGTCACTCTCTCATAAAGCTTTGACTGGTGAAGAACAGGCACCAGCTGCTGTATGCACAGTCTTCCTTCAGAGGAGTCATTGGTGTCTTGGTGGCCTCCTTCACTGGTCTCTTTCTTGGATGGTTTTTGAGGACGGCCTGCTTAAGACAGATTCATTCATGTGAGATCTTCCTTCCATTTCTTAATGATGGTTTTAACTGTACTCCAATAGATATATCCACCCCCTGCTTTTGAATAACCTTTTCACAGGGTTGCTTGGAGTGTTTTGTTTTCTTTGTCTTCGTGGTATCGTTATTACCAGTGACTGGACCTTCCTGATACAGATGTCTTTATACTACAATCCAATTGGCTGCACCTGTGTTCAAAAAGGTGAGTCACTTAAAAACATGTGATATATATGCAATCACTTATTTAACCTTTTGTTTGTTGAAATCAGTTTTCACTTTGACTTGATATAGTACTTCTTTTGTCAACTCGAAGACTTTCAAGGGGGGTAAATACTTTTTATAGTTACTGGAAGTCGCCATGTTGATGCCTCATGGTGACTTATGACACTTTCTAAGGACGTGACTCTGATGTCTTAAAATGCTTTACCTCTCCAGACTCTCTGGGCTGTGGGTGATAAATCAGGCTACAATTTCTCTTTGAATAATAAAAACCAACATGGCAGGACAGCGCACACTTGACCTCTGCAGCGCATGCTATCTCCCCTTATTACACGAACATCTGTCTCATCGTAAACTACGGCAGGTAGCAGCAAAATTACTCTCAGCCAAGTGGGTTGTAAAAGCTACTTAAACTATACACATGAATTTATATATAAAATAATAAGGCGCTGGAACTGATAATGGAATAATCAATGAAATCAATGAACTCGTCAAAATGAAAATCGCCTAAAAAATGCAATCTGGACAAGTACAGTAAAGAAAAAGCAACTCTTGTTTCCTGAACATGTTTCATTTTTGTTATGGTGGTGGTTATTGAATTTGTTGAAGGAGCTTTTGTGCCATGTGGTGCCAAATCTGGCTGCTGAGCGACATAAAGGAAGATTTGATCATGATAAAAGCTGCTATTGTGAGCAGTGATGAGCTTTGGTGGTTGTTGAAAGTCAGCTGGTGGTGTTTGCAGTTTGACAGAAACCCCGCAGAATGCCACTGAGTAATACAAACACCATCCTTCACTGGTGTAAGAAGTATTCACATCCTTTACTTGAGTAATAGTACAAAGACCGCACTGTGAAAGGACTCTGATGCAAGCAAAAGCTCCATCCAAAATGTCAAATGTAGTTTTTAAAATGTGTTTAAAGGATGAAAAGTAAAAGTATTCAATGCAGAAAAAACCCTGACTCTTGTACATATTATGTAATTTGATTATTATTACATGAATACATCCATTACTATAACAGTAGGATTTAGCTGTTGTAGTTGGTTAAGGTCAAACTCAATGTATTTATTTATTTTTTTCCAGGACTGCAATCAATGATAATTTTCCTGTGCAGTCATCTGATCATTTTTGGTTGTACAAAATGTGAAAAATGACATCACAAAAAAATAATCCTAAATGGTAAAAAAGAAAAAAAAAAGTTTCAAAAATACAGCTTGACTTAAAATCACAGGGATTAAAACTTTACCTCATATAAATTTATACACGTCCATACGTTTCACCTTTTTTTCAATGATAAAAACCTCATTAAATCCAGACGGTATCAGAGAATAAAACAGCGTTCTCTCAAAGGATGCTATTTTTTGATGACTCACGCTGGTCTGGATTCTCACACCGGTGTTTAATTGGCTTCTTTGGAAATCTGGCGACTGAGACGACGACAGCCTCTGAGTCACATCTTTAAACACTCATTAAACCGCTCAGTGACCCCGTGCACCCCGTGTGGAAGCATCTGCATTCATTAAATACACTTAACAGCAACTCGCACGTTGAATTTTTCAATAAATTTATTATTTCTCGGGGACAACTGTCAGGGAAAGTTAAGGCACGATTTAATACGGTTTACAAGACGCTTTGTCGGTTGCATTCTTTATGTCTTTATGGGGAATTCCTGTGTTTGTGCGCAAACTCCGGCTTGTCAGGACGTCCAGTCCACACTTTCTCCAGTAACTTCCAGGTCTTGGCCAGTTTTGTGTAGAGTCGACTCTTCACTGCTGCGTCTGTAATGAACTATGTGGTCATGTGTGTTGCTTGTGTTAGACCAGAGGAATAGGTTCCCAGAGATATGATGGAGTTCTGGATGGGATGTATAAGGTATCGGACTGTGTGAGGCTCATGCTGTAGCTGTTGTGGTTCCTTCAGTTACTCGGATCCATCAGTTCTTCCATCAGCATCTGGTTCTGGAGAAATGGTCAGTCAGAGATTCAACCTGATGAAATCAATACACTGTAACTCCTCCTCAATGTTCGCAGACTTCTAAACTAGTCAGCCCTCTCTGACATTGCTCTCGAAAATGTGTCAGTTTCTGTTAGAAAGACAAGCTTCGACTGATACCAGCTGATCCTTAGCATTAGTTTCTTTTACTGCAAATATCAAAACTCCTGCTGCTGTTAAAGGACTAACATCAGTCGTTCACCTCTGCTGGTTGTCTTCACACCACAAATGAGGCTCATTCGAGATAGGTCAGACCTGCAAACATTCTATCACCGGACGCTGGTTGGGTTTCTGTCTAACTTAAACCCGACTCGCTCTAATGTCATGCAAACATAGGTGACAATGAACTGATGCCACAGTTGCTCTCCACAGCCTCAGCACATGATGGAAAACATCTGATCTCCCAGCTGACTGGTTTAGATGTCGACTCAGCAGTGTGACTTTTTATAGAAACTTTTCATTTTAGTGGATTTACAGAGAATTTAATTAAATTCGTCTGATTCTGACAGTTAATTCTGCATTTGTGGTCAAAAAAACATTCAGATTGCACGACACAAACTGCAAAAAACATGTAGTTTCTGTCTATCATATGTTAACATTGGATTGTTTTTATTCTTAAAGTATTTAGTAACGCCCAAACTTCTGGTCAGGGCTGGGAGGATTCTCAAAAGCTGATTTATGTCCAGTGACGAACTAGGATACATATAAAATGGCGACTGAGCCATGAACGCGGCTCACAGATCAGCTGTAAAGCATTTTGAAAGCCTCTCCCGTCATAATTCAAACTGCTGGAGCCAGCGTACGAACTCGTTCAGTATGCGTGTCACAAAACATGTTAATGAATCCGTGCGTTTCAGTAACTTCTGTACAGACTGAAGGCTGCTGGAAACCGTCTGTTTTCATGTCGACTCTTGTTTGCTTTCCAGCCGAGACGCAGTTCACCTCGAACGAACCTATTAATTTCTCGTTGATTGCCTTTATGTCTCCCAGTCCTTGTCTGTTCCTCGTCTCTGTGACACCCAGCAGGCTGATAATTACAAAGCTGAGGTCCGTCTAATGAATTCACATTTTGGTCCTCTTCGGTGTCAAACTACTTGCAGGATCTATATTTTCGATGGCACGACGAGTTTTTAAAGATGTGCAGAAGTCGTCATCTACTCTTCAAAAATCAAGCTTCTGTCACATTTTTCCTACGCATTCATTCGCAGGTGTTGCCGACATGTGAGTTGTGTGCGAAGATCTGAGGCACTTAAAGTAAAGAGAGGATGCCTTTAAAAAAAAACACAACGCCCCGTTCCTACATGTCGTCAGGCTGCAAAATGAATCTGGGAGCAGTCAGAGTCCTCCCTGATGTGTGATGGATAAGAATCTCTGCACTGTACTGTATGACTGAGATGTTAATCAAAAGAATTCCTACTCATCTGAATAGAAAACATATCTCGCTGAATCTCGGTGGCGGAGACAAGCAGGCAGCGATCGCGTTCTCTCGCTGCGCTCGGGATCTTTGTCGTCCGAGGCACCGACCAGGACCCTCATATTGTGCGTCTGTTGAAAGTTCATTTTCTCCCTGATATGCAAGCGGCAAAATCAACAGTGACAATTCAATTTTCCACGTTCCACGACTGTTCAGCCGCTCCCGAACCCGAACCACACGCATCTGCTGATAAGCGTCTCCACACAGCGAGGAAAGTTGGTGCCAAATGCAGTTTGCACAGCATCTCTTTGACCTTGGCATGATTGCCTGTGAGGCACTTTAATTTAATCAGCTTCCCCAAGCTTGAAGCTGTGCTCATTGTTAAGGAGAGCAGGACCGGGGAACAGTAGCCACACATGTCCATGCACACACACACACACACACACACACATTCAGACACATGAAGGTGTACTTCTTCTTGTGCTGAGGCAAGGGTAGCGGCAGACTAAAGCTCCAGGGACGGGGGGCCTCACATCCACACAAAGGCCAGCAGACAGAGGAGTTTGCCAGGCATCTCCATCAAACAGACCCGTCTCTAATTATGTCATCAATCAGGGACGAGATGACGGGCAGGTACTCAATTAATGGCCATTGGAATGCAGCGCTGGGTCTTCGGGCACCGTGCCATCTCTGTCATCTTAGACAGGCAGCAGGACATACACATCAATGCACTTGGAGAATGCACGAGGCCGGGGCCAGGACAAACACATGCAGCCATTGTAACGGGAACCCAAAAGAATGTCCGGGCCGCATTCTTCGCCGCGCGGCCGCTGAATTAATCTTCTACTTCTGAGAGAATGAACGTCTTAAAGATTATTGCGCCATATTGGCTCATTAGCGGCGTCCGTCCTTTGTTGGCGTTGCCGCAGTAAAAAAATGTTTTTACGGCTTCCGTTTCGCTTGTCCGTCTGCTTCTCCGACTTGTTGTGAAGGAGGGATGATGTATCGTCACAGTTTTTTTATGGCTTTTTAAACTGGCCTAATATGGCCGCCATATATTTTATTTTAAGTCGTTTAGTTCAAGAGGTGACACTCCGGGACTGTGTTTTGGCATTTGGACAGGACAGCGATTAGCCTGCCTGGGTGCTGCAGTTAAACTGTAAAAATTTAAAGGTACACTGTGGAGTTCTCGACCCTGCTAGTGGTGCTACAGGGCAATACTTTGATGTTGGCTCGGAGTACCCTGGAAGCCATCTATTAAGGAAATTTTCAAGTGTTAGTTGCTTTCAAAAGGGCAGAATTCTCTCAAAGATCTTACATTATGGCACTTTATGGTAAATTTGTACAATAAGTAAGTCTGTTTTAAAAATATTTCCAACATTTCATCCACCAAAAGTTGTTTTAATTCCTGCAAATCCATCCTCTGCCCTCCAACAGGCTGTTTTGGAAGCGGTTCACGTCAGATTTGCATTATTCATGACCACCTACTCTGATCGGCTGGAGGTGTGACCTCCAGGTGAACGGGGAGGGGGAGAACTTTCTGTTGCACATGTGAGACTTAAGCAGGATGTGTTGAAAGATTGTATCTGAGCTCACTAAAAAATGAATGTAATTTTTTTTTTTCCCCCCAAATTGCCAGAGGTTGTCGGCTTAGCCTCCAAACACCATTTGCTGATAAGAGAAGGAAGCTTGTCTCCAAAAAAAAAAAAAAAAAAAAATGACACTAGCTGCTCCTGACATAAATGTTCATCTTGTAGAAGGCTGTGCAAAAGCTTGTTAGCTGTAGAACAACCAGCTATTGCAGAGCTCCGGTGTCAGGGCTCCACTGTGTGACCAGAAATCAGTGAAGTGCGACTGAACATATTCATTGGTTGCACCGGTGTGTCTGACACAGAGCAGGTCTGTCTCTGTGCGGATCAGCCTAGTAGATAAAATCACTTGGTGTTGATGGATGTACTGCGGTCACCCAGTGGAGACTAGAGTCTTCTCTGTGCGCGGCCTAATAGCAGTGTCTACCCAAGCATGTGTGGAGGTTGGGGACATCCAAAAACAACCCAAGTTATACTCTCCTCCTTGGAACTGCGCTGACTTTCCCAATTTAAATGTTAAAAGATCTCCAAGACATTCATCCTGAGCCTTGACAGAGGCAGGACTGGGGGGCACCAGGCAGCAGAAAACCAAAGCAGTGAGTAGTCAGAAATGATACTAAAATTGAACGCTGCTTGTAATATAGTCACTGAAGAACCACCTTTGTCATCCAAATTTACAAAACATTTATCTGCACCTTTATTTCTGTGGACAATCATTTACATAATGTGTTGCATAATTAGCTGTGTGGAAGACAACTGGCAAAGCAGGTGATAGAAAAATATTATTTGGTGTTGAGAGGGGTCACTTTGAAAAACTGTTGATGCACCTTATAGATGAAAAAGTTTTGCAACCAGTGTTCTAGTGCATGTCGGAAAATGAGAACATCAGGAAGTTCCTAAAAAAGTAAACTTTCATGTATTCTGTATTTATTACATGTAAAGGGAAATATTTCAAGGCTTTTTTATTTTTTTTATTTTTTAACCCTTACATTATGTTTTTTTGGGGTCAAATCTGACCCGTTTTCAGAATCAGAATCAAAAAGCTTTTTATTTATTTATTTATTTTTTAAAAGGAATTTGGTGGATGAAACTGTGGTACAGAAAAATAACAAGACAGGCAATAAATATAGACATCTAGATCTAAGAAATTCTAAACAAAATATATTTAAAAGTTAAAAAAAAGTACTACTGAAAAATAAAAATACTGTGAAAAGAGACAGAAACTTGTCTAAACCCAGTAATAGATTAGGAAACTATTTTAATTACTTTTGACATTTGACAGCAGTAAAAACCCTAAACGTCGTTCTTTTAGCCTGAAATTTGATGATTTTTCTTAAAGTGCCCCAAAATATACAAAAATTAAAATATTAGAGAATGTTATACGTTTGTACAGGTACTACAAGTTTTTGTAGACTGAGGCTGTTTCATTTCAAATTTGATCCATTGAGATTTTAGATCTACCAGTGTGGGTCACATCAAGGAAAATGGTGGTTTTAAAACAGGGGTGCCCAATCCTGGTCCTCGAGAGCACCTATCCAGCATGTTTTAGATGTTTCTCTCTTCCAACACACCTGATTCACATGATCAGGATCGTTATCAGGCTTCTGCAGAGCTTGATGATGAGTTGATCATTTGAATCAGGTGTGTTGGAAGAAGGAAACATCTAAAACATGTTGGATAGGGGCTCTCGAGGACCAGGATTGGACACCCCTGTTTTAGAACATCTTGAAACTGTGAAACTGTACAGGCCATGTTTTATGTGTATTTTCATTTTCATTTATTAATGTGACAAAGGCAATTTAGACATTCTAAATAGAGCTGTAGTTTAACATTTGGTAGAGACACTTGCTATATGAGGAAAGTCTTGACAGGAATTCTTCACAGTCTGGTCTGGGCCAACGTTGACCTGAACTATACTGTGAAGGCATAAAATATGAACAGTATGTCAGGGTTCTTTTGGATGATTATGGCTTATAGCTCATGCAAATCAGAACTTTAGTATCTACTATTAGAAATATTTCCTAAGATCAATCAAAAAAACAGATTTGTAGTACAGAAATGTCCAACTTTCATGTGTTTGTTTAGAGACTTGCTGCTTTACCAGGATTTACTGCATCAATGCCGCATGGCATGGATGAGCTCAGCCTGTGGCACTGCTGAGGTGTTATTGAAGCCCAGGCTGCTTTGATTGTGGCCTTCAGCTTGTTTGTATTTTTTGTACAAAGTGCTTCTCATCTTCCTCTTGACAATAAGCCCATATGGGGTTCACTGGAGCTCAGATGAGGCCAGTTGGTTGGTCAGTTAAGGACAACAACATCATAGTCATAACCATTTGAGTTATGGCATTACGGATATTTGGAGATACTTTACGTGTAATGAGTCTACGGCATATTAAAATGTCACTTTCTTGCATAACTAATGGAAAATATTAAACTTTTTCCATAATGGTATATTTTTCTAAAATGTCCCAGTAAAGTCTGGAGCCTTGAATGTCTGGTTTTGCGCGTCATATTGGAGCGCTGCAGTGCAAACCTTGAGAGAAGTTATGGACGCAGTGTGGGCTCACTAAAGCTCCCTCGCATTTCTGATTCGACTTTCTAGTGGAAAACATAGCAACAGGTAACACCTCAAAACGACTCACTCCCAAAGTGCATGTTTGAAAAAGAAAAAAACGAATTTCTTTTATAGTCAGTTTACTTCAATCATGACTGACTCTGTATAGGAGGAAGTGCTTACTTTGTGTCAGGAGTCCAGAAGTCCCAGCTGAGGCCTTGACACTAAAACAGCCTCACGGTTTGGTGGTGTTCCTGAGCTGGTGTGTCGGGCTCATGGGGGACGCTATAGACACTAATGCTGACTGAAGAGGGAAGTGATGCAAACGCAAAGTGCACGCAAACCGAGGTATTCTGATTGACACACCAAGAAATGCAGCAGTGTGTCAGAAAAAGGTGTCAGTGATGAGCTGGCTAACAAACAATGCATGTGTGACACCTCTTCCGCTGTTGAAGGCGGGTTTAGCCGACCCGAGAGGGCAGCTGGCTGTCAGAGGAAGGTCATCGGCTAATTGCAGCTCACCTGGACCTTCCAGACTATAAACGCTGGCAGAGTGTTTGTGTTTGTCGTCTCCGTCGTCCATCCACTTGGCATCGTTCTTCGTTTGTGTTTGCACCTCCACAGCACACAGGACACACATCCGTTCACTGCTTTGCGTCGCTGATGGAGCTGACTCCTGCTGCTGTCTGGTGTCGTTTAGTTGAAATAAATTCCACTTGATTTGAGTTAAATCTCTTATGTGGACTCTCTGCTTGTCATTTTTTTTGTGACACGTGTTTGATTTTTATTATTTTTTTTATAAATCCGCTTTGCACATTTAACGGTTCAGCGCTGATTTTTCCATCCAGTTTCGGCTCGACATGACGCGCGGCGAGTTAAACATCACAAACCGACGAGAACACGTTGGCATTCCGGTGGGAGCGCTGGAAGAAGTGAATAGAGATTCAATCCAATCAAAAACCGAAATGAATAATTTCATTCAAAGATGAGAGATAATATTGAACCCTACAGATAATCATTGCATTTAATCAGGGATGCAGACACATACAGAATCCACATAATTTGTTTACAGAGATTCGGAGGCCTGTCATCGGGGCGTCTTGTTTCTTCCATCAGCGCTATTAGAGCGGGCTGAAATGGACTTTGATCAGTGATTTGGTTACAAAATGAATCGCACTGGAATTAATGATGTTCGATTCCCGTGCAAGCCCACTTGTGAGATGCTAACTGCACTCATTAGCCCCTGAACTGGGCAAGCGTGAAATAGGCGCCCGCAGTGTGTCAATGCTAGCCTCAGCCTCAATGTGCACCGCACAGCATTATCAGCAGCTGTTTAGACAGGGGCAGCTGATAAATAGGAGGCCAGAAACACACTTAAATTGATGCATTTGATTAGTATTGGATGTGTTTTTTTTTTTCCCCTCGGTGGAGACACCCTGTGGCTTTGTGAGAGGGGGCTGAAGTGTGCGTGCCTGGTTGTGTGTTTGTGTGTGACAGATGTTCTTTCAGTCAAACCATGAAAATACCTCCACAACAAGTGAATTTAGGGGAAGCCAATACTCATGCCCACACCGGCTGATTCTTTATACCGGCGGGATCAATAGTTTTCTGCAGTGGAGAGATATCCGGCGAACACTGGGCTAACTGTTCCTGTTTGCCTCTGGAGGTTTATATATATATATTCTGCCACTTGAATTAAAATTAATGCTCACCAAAAAATGAGGCAGTTTGGATGCTGCAGAGTTACTGTCCAAAGAGGAAAAGGGAAATCAGTGTAATTGACCATTTTCTAAAGACCAAACCTCCTGAGTTACTGCTGATAAAGTGACAGCTTTAACCTGACAGCACATGAATGTTCCCATTTTGAGTCTTATCCTGGTTTTTGATCATTTTCAGGATATATTATTTACACGTAACATGAGAACCCTGGCAATTGATACCGCAGGATACATGGTCATTAGAGTGTCCTGGTTTCTAAAGTTGTGTCTTGATTTGATAAGGTGTTATCATGCAACAGTATCCCCAAACGCTCCAGGTAGCATATTCACATGTCTGAAAAGCAGCCAGAAAACACCATCTGAAATCAGATACAGAGATTTTACATGTGCAGCACATAACCAGAAAGCTCCTCATGTCTACGTTTTGCAATAAGGTGGCAGATTTAAAACATTTTTTTTGTTTGGTAGTTGCTGAAATTTCCAGCAGCTGCAACACTTGTAGCGCGTTACCGAGTTAAACTAACATTATCTCCATGAGTCAGACTGTATAATGTGTCAACGTGACTCATTTTAAACAAGAACTGGGTCAATTAGGGCTGATATCAAAATCCTGAGGTCAAAAGTACACGGCTCAGGCACAAAGTTGGCATTGTTGGCAGTTAAATCACATGTTCAACTGCTTTGCAATTGTCAGTACTCTAGTTGATAGTTTTTATTTAATTGTGGGAAAACAAAGTCGTGATTGGAACATCGTATCAGCTAAATGGATTATTTCATCATGTGTCTGGCAAAGAAAACATAACAGAACAAGTGAAGAAGAAAAACTTTCGTCCACAATGGCTAACTCAGTAGCTACCTGTGCTAGCTGGAGAGGCACCAAAACAGCCATATGATCATCATACACGTGTATAAATGCAACTACCTAAACTTTTAACTCGCACTCTCTCTAAAAATGCACATATGCAACCAGTTTAGAGATCTGAGAGCTGTTTATTGTATTGAGATGTTCTAGGCTGGAACACAGCGGTTGATCGGTACTGGCAGGGAGCAAGCCCGATTGTTCGGTCTTTTGTCACTCGGGCATGTAAAACAAGCCAGAAATGCGACTGGGATTCATCAATGCTGCCTGAACTTGATCTCAGTTTGATTTGGTCTTTGTGTGCTTGTTGGGCGTCATTAAGGCTCATGGAAGACTTTGTCGTGGTGCTCCTTTACTAGCTCATGATGCTCCCGACTTGTCAACACCAAAATGTTTTTAATCACTGTTAAGAGAAAATGTTTATAGAATGATAATTGGTAAACATATCATTAATCCCCAAGTCTAGTAGAGATGAAAACAAAGCTACTAACGGACTCACTTTGTGATTCTGGACCAGTGAGGAAAGGCTGCATTGTAACTGTGACAGCATGCACGGCACTAATCTCGAATAAATAACTAACATACTACAGCACTAGCTTCCTCCCTTCCTGCCTAAGTTCCACACATACTAACATCTGAAGCTCTTGTTAGCAGAGAAACACAACTTTTAATCCATTTCTTGCACCTCTTCTCCATTTAAACTCTGAACACTGAAGAAAAAGCCACCTGCCTCCAACTTCTGGTTTATCAAATGGTCAATTACAATGTGGAATACCACTTGACTTTTAAAGATATTTAAAGTGTAGGGAGCAGTTAATGGGATTTTCTGCAAATTATTAAATGGGCTCCTGACTTACTGAGGCTATAGCGAGCAGCGCCGTTTCAGGGTGTTGCAGAAAAATTACCGTCGATACCTTATAGCTCATTTTATTCAGGGCTGCAGCTCCGGCTCGGAAGTAAAGAGCAGCTGAGTGCAACAACAACTCATTCGTTCGCAGGAATCAGTCTGAAACCCTTTTATCTTCATCTCTCTTCAAATCCTATTGGCAGATAATGACATACTTCACTTTCAAGGGTTTAACAAGTGGAGGCCTCATTCTTTCTGCGTCTCCTTTGCTTTCACTGATAGCGGTGGAACACAAAAAAGAAGGTATGCAAGTGACAAACTGCAAACATGCAAAGGAGGAGCACTTTTCACATGTGAGACTGATAAACAACCGAACCGCAAATCCACCATCCCTCGTTTTTTTTTTCCCTCTCGGGGCTTTCCGTTCATCCTTTCATATATCTGCGTTACCACAAAACTTCCTGACAGCCTGATCACTGTCATTTTTCTTTGCCGTGTCAGTCAACATAGAACAGCTTCAGACCACATCCACTTGCAGAGGATGACATTCAGAGGGCTGGGTTAACCTTTAATTACAGCCTTATAGTACAAAGTGTTGAAAGGCAGCCATTCATGGACTTTAATAACTTATGTATTAAAGGACGGCCGGGCATTCATGACACACACTAACAGGCGCATCATCCGAGATTCAAAGGGACGTAACCTGATTATCTATATGAAGCACAGCCTGCAGCGCTTTCAGTAATTCGAAATGTTGTTATGAGTGTGTGCTGTGCAGCTGAGGTCTGCCTGATAGCATCACAGTGTACACAAAGCTCAGTTCCACTGGCTGGCTTGGTGAGCGCTGTTTGAATTTAAGGTCCAGAGGTCCTCTCCTATCAGTATGACTGATCACCTGCTGCTGTGCTGAATTAGCACAAACTACTGATGCATCACATCGATTGGTATCGATCCAAACATCTCACTCCACGGATGCCGTCCTCATAGAATAACTGTAATGCTCAATGAGATTGATTTTGAAAGTTTTTAATTATAGCTGTGAAAAATACCGCTGAGACCCAAAGATGTTGTTCTTAAATGTTGAATTCCAACAGTCATCTTGAGAGGAAGGGGGAGGGAGCGCTGGATAGTTAAATGTGAAATGGCTTTCTTTTTTTTTTTATTTTGGCTGCATGTGTTTCAGATTTTCAAATGAGGCACCAGACCATGTTCTGCCAGAACTTCTCCTCCCAGCTGTTCAGCTCTCATCATCGCACCAAGACCCAAATCTGGGGATCTGTTCACTGACGAAAAAGATCACGTCCTCATTTGGGAGGACATCATTAGTGCTTTTATTTAAAGGAGGTGCAGTGAAAAGGTCAAGCAGACGACTCGATGTATGTGACGTACTTTAAAATTGTCTCTTTGTACAATATCTGCACCTGGCAACCGTGGTTAAAATTAGAAAAAGACTGTGACTATGGGATGTAAACTGTAGGCAGAATAAGCAACTTAAACATTATGACATTTACCAGAAGTCTGGGATTGTCCAATAAGAACACAACTCTAAAGGAAACCTACATGATAGTCAAAGACAGCCTGCTATATGCACAGTACACAACAATACAAGTGTGTAATATGACTCAAATGATTCATGTTGTACTACCTGACAGTAGCTGAATTATTTTATAGTTGAACAGTAGTATTTTTATTCTTATGTAAATTCAACCCCTAACAGCTTTATTATATTAAAAACTCAATCCTCAAAGTAGAAGATCAACGCAACAAAAGTCTTAATTTCTTCTTCAGTGCTTCATATGTCCAACAGACTCAATGGTCCTCGTCATGAAGGATGCCAGTGTCGCACAAATGACTTGAAAAGATGTTCTGCTTTTTTTCAAAAACATTTTTAGCTGCTCTTCGCTGGATGGGTTGTGTTGCAAAAGAATTGAAGGAAAGTTGATGCCAGACGCTCAATGCTAAAGGAGTAGTAAACCTAATTTTCACACTTTCAGCACGATACTGATTTAAAGAGACAAATTGTAATTTTACGTTGATATAATCTAGAAATAGACTGCCATCACCAAACCAGAAAGATAAATAAGATTCATTCCAAAACGTCAGCTCAGACACTTTTTACAGTGCAATGTATTTTCTCTTATAAAATAATCATCTTTATCTGAATACTAGCTGCTAACTAGTTAGATAAATACAAGTATGGTATTTAATAGAAGTACAGTATATGTATTCAGTTACTTTCCACCACAGTTAGTTATACTGTGAATGAGGGCTCCATCATTTATAACAATAGGATGCTTTCTGTTAACGTGACAGATTTATTTCTAAATTGTGAGAGCTCCAAAAGTGTACGTGATGTGTTTAACTTACGCTTTAATAAATTACATCATCAAAGCTGTCAGGATTCCTGATGAACTCATTTCACTATGAATGGAATGTATATAATTATTACATTACCTCCTGGATATCAGTGAGAAACAGTCATTACTCCTTACATGCTGATTAGTCCCCTCCACTAGAATTATACTCATTATTTAGCAGTGGATGTCCATTAGTTGGCTCATTACCGCTTTACGTTCACTTCTTTAAACTACCTTGCATTTAGTGTTGCTGGTTGCATCGGTAGAGTCCCGTAATGAAGCCTCCATCTCCAGCACAAGGAATGTTAAGGTGGAGTTTAATGAAGGCTGACTGGGTGAAAGAGCAGAATGGCGCCAGGGAGCTCGCCTGGCCTCAGCCCCTCCAGGGAATCACAAAAGACCTGCAAGTAGAGGAGATCATGGCCCTGCCAATCCCTGATACCCTTTGAAAAGGACAGACATTGTCTGGCCTGCGCTCTGATGCCTGAAAATAAGCATTCCTCTGGGCAATTTGAGCTGTTGTGGGTGCCAGGAAGGAGAAGAAGAAGAAAAAAAAAAAAAAAGGATCTGGTGATGCAAGGTTAATGTCCACAGATTAAGAAGACTCATTCACAGCTGCGGACGTTTGTAGAGGTAAATTCAGGTTTATTTAAAGTTTAGTTGGGCAAATTGCCTCTGAAATATCAATAAATTGTTGTTATATATAAATTCAATGGATTGAAAGTAACTTCTTTTGTTATTCTTGAGCAACTAATGTAACTTTTTATGCACAACAAATCTCCATCAAATGTGCTATTAAATAACAAAATCAACAATCTCCTCATCTGCCCATCACTCTGAACTTAACAGCATAGAGATGGAAAACAAGACATATTTTTTGAGGTATCCATGATCTGCATGCAGGAATCCAACAGTCTGGTCCTCACGGTGATGCTTCAAACACCCTCCAACGCTGCACAAAACTTAAATGTGAGTGACACACACAATATATTCTACCTGCATATATTATTTTCTGCATGCTATATGTGTAACATTCTATTAAATTTTGTTGCTTAAAATTCCTTGGCTCCACTAGCTGTTTGTTGTCTCTTAACACTTAGTTCTTTTTTCATCTTATCCTCCGTTATAAATGTATTTTATTGCATCAAATCACCATCAAACTCCTCGTATGCGAAAACATACTTGGCAGTAGAACTGATTCTGATTCATCACACCTCCAAAAACAGCACTGAGCCGTGCGGAGACTTTAGCGCAGTGACATAACCTCGGTAAACCACCGTTCATGTGTAAAGCGAACCAACAGGTGACTCGGGGACACTAATGCACACGGGGCCAAGAGGGCAGAAACGTGGAATATTTAGGGAAAGTTTTTTGGGCGCCACAGCAGCTATCGTTCAAATGAATGATGAAACATCAGACAATTAGGTATTAAATTCTTCTTAACACTACCAGAATATTTACTGTTTACAGGCACATGACCATTTAGATGCACTAATTTCTCTTCCACCTGTCAAAAAACTTTCAGAAACACAAAAAGACACAAAAAGTGCAGCATCGTGGAGTCACACTGGAGAGATGCTTTACTGTTAGATCCTGAAACTAACACAAAAACACACAAAACAGTGACAAAGAGACACAAACTGACAACAAGGAGACACAAAACAACCACAAAGAGACACAAATTGGTCACAAAGATACAAAAACTGACCACGAAGAGATGCAAAATCCATATAAAGAGCAAAAAAAACAACTACAAAGACACAAACTGACCACAAAGAAAAGCTGGCCTGCAGTTTATGAATGTTTCTGCTGCATTGGGGTTTTATGCATCTGTACAGGTGTATTATGTTTTCAGGCTCCACTAGCCTTGACGTATTTTCTGTCACAAACATCATTCTGGTCAATAAATCACATTTCATTGTCATTGGCATACACAATAACACACATAGCAAGAGTCTCCTTGAGATGCATTCAGAAAGAAAAGTTTTATTTACAGGTTCATGCATTCACACTATTTGACCTACCAGATGGAGCCCCAGTTAGCCATCAGCTCCCTTCATTATTAACTTGTGTAAATTCAGTGGTGACTGCGAGGTCTGCTTGCATTATGGCTGAGGAAGATGTTTTTGTTGAATTCAGAGGTAATATTTTAAGTCAGCAGGGGAAATCAAACCTTTAGTTCTAATTGTTACAGAGCTCCAGGAAAACTTTTTTCACTGGTCGCTCTGCCAATTAGCATGCAAGGATGATTAATGGTACTAATCAAGCTGGCACGCTCATGATAACTTGGACTCTCGTTTTGCATTTATGTAATAATTGACAGTGACCCGATATTTGAAAAACATTTTAATCTGAAAATATATTTTGTCATTAGTCTTTTTCCAGAGGTTGTCTGATATCGCTTGAATCTGCTAAACAATAGTCGCTACAATTTACCGATGCTCCCTAAAGGCCTCACGTGTAGCACTGCAATCTAGTCAGGTGTTCTTATGTCCATCCCATCCATCCATTTTCTATACACTGCTTCATCCTCACTAGGGTCGTTGGGGGCTGGAGTCTCTAGGGTGAAGGCAGGAGACACCCTGGACAGGTCACCAGTCTATCACAGGGCTACACTTAGAGACAGACAACCAAGCACACTCACATTCACACCTACGGACAATTTAGAATCACCAATTAACCTCAACATGTTTTTGGACTGTGTGGGAGGAAGCTGGAGAACCCAGAGAGAACCCACACTGCACGGGGAGAAC
This sequence comes from Stegastes partitus, assembly GCF_000690725.1. Lineage (NCBI taxonomy): Eukaryota > Metazoa > Chordata > Actinopteri > Pomacentridae > Stegastes > Stegastes partitus. The sequence goes on from NW_007578177.1 coordinate 412,216, forward strand.
ATGCAAACTCCACGCAGAAAGATCCGAGTGTCCTCACCGGGACGTGAACGCGTGGACGCGATGCTAACCAACTGCGCCACCTTGCAGCGTTCTTATGTCCAGTTTACCCAAAATGAAACTGAGTGATTTTATCTTCATGGCCTGTTTTCTATAGGCTGAGTGCATTTTAAAATGTAAATCCACAGCCGATCATTTATTGTGGGAAGCCAAAACCATAATTAATATTCATGCATTCCTGCATTACCAGGTGTGACTGAATGTACTTTGTCGTCTTCAGTCTGCATCTCCCTGCCTGCACCTGCACTCTTTATCATAAGGAGTATCTGAGATGGGACGTCTTCTCTCTGGCAGCTGTCTTCTCTCTCCTCATTTTGTTTTTTAAAATAATCATCTTTTAAACACGGCAACAGCTGAATAGATTGTTTCACGCGTCATGCAGGGACTCACTGACGGAGCCAGTGAAGAAGAAAATGTGCTACTTTCCAGCACCATTGTTAGCGCAGTATCTGGCCATGCAGACTGAAAGGACACTAAATCAGTCTAATGATCGTCCATTTAGAGCCCTGGGTTATAATGTAATTTTAAAATTAGTATTCTGTTTAATCGGTTGGGTATTCATGCACAATTTGCTCAATAAAAGCATGTTGGAAATTATTAAATTTATTCAATGGGCGTAGGCTACCCAGTGTTTAGGGTCTCAGTTAGCAGTGTGCCTATTAAAGTAGAAAGATGTTGTATAAATGTATAGCCAGAACACTTAAATATGGGTTTATTGCAAATGATATAGCTGTTGCAATAATGAGCAGTTAGATGGCACATAATGGATTTTCTTATTATTATGCAGAAACATACAAATGTTCACTTGGACTAAAAGATGTTTAGAATTGTTTGGTCAAAGATCAAATGTTGAACTAAAAAAACAAACTCATACGCTAATTGCGAAAACAGAAAAGTCTTATAAGTATCACGAGTTGTAAGGAAGAGACACAGACACGGCAGGCAGGTTGTTATGGAATTATGTTTGTACCATAATCCTGAGCAAACGAAAATCTACTCTGCGCTCAAAACTATTACTGCTGTGTTTGCAGCTATCAGCATACACGCATGATCATGCCGTCTTTGACTCGCAGATCTCCATTCTGTGCTACATTCACACTTGTAGCACAACACATGATCTGTTCAAGCTCAACTCTGCCCGGCACAGCGTTACCAATGTGCCACAAAACCAGCCAATCACAGCCCTGCACAGGGTGGCTGACCCTATCCAATCAGGTGGCTGTAAAAAGTGACAACAACATAAAGTGGAGTGGTGCGATTAATGCTGTGTGGCAGAGCTGAGCTTGAACAGATCATCAGTGTTGTACGCGAGCGAGCGTGAATGTGTAGCTGAGCGCACAGAATGGAGATCTGTGAGAGCGTAAATGACAAAGACGGTATGATCGTGCGTGTATGCTGATAGCTGCAAACACAGCAGTAATAGTTTTGATATAGTTTTGAATAGATTTTCGTTTGCTCAGGATTGTGGCACAAATATAATTCCATAGTTTGTGGCGAAAAGACATTTTAATCAAACTAAAGTTACGTATAAAAGGTGAGAAGCAAACACAAGATGGTTGAAAGTACAGGAAAAAAAAGTTTAACTTCAGAAGATCTAGAGGAAATCCAAAAATCCAAAAGCAAAAAACGCAAAGCTTGTGAGAAAAACCCATAAGGCACAACAACCAGAAACAGAGGAGAATCCAACATGAACTGACGTAGACGGAGAGAAGGATAAGACTCTTTATACACTCAGAAGTAATTAAGGAGACAAGATGCAGGTGGAACTAATCGGGTCAATCAAAAAGGAGGGAAACAGAGACAAAGGGAGGAAGTAAAACTGCAAGAGACACGCAAGGACAGCGGATGTCAAAATAAAACCTGAACAAACAGAACAAAACCCAAGAACGTGGCAGTAAGATAAAATAATGAAGTGATGGTGTTTTGTATCTAAAAGGTCAAAGGTCAATGTCACCAGCAAAAATACTTTTCTGCCATCATTCAACACGATAAACCAAACGGAGTGCAAAAGGACACATTGTGACCATATCTCACATTTGGTCTGATGTCGGTTTAGTGAGAATAATCTTGTGTGTCCACCTTGAAACTTTGAAGACTGTATTGATGTTTTTGTGCCGCTGGGTTAAAGGTGTCAGATCCATGGTTTAGAATTTGTAGCTCAGAAACATTAAAACAGACAAATAGATGTAAGGAAATGATGGAACAGCTCAGGCTCCTTTCACTACATATAAGTCTGAACTGTGACTGGTGTTAGTCACCTCACCTAACGGGGACCAGGTCTGCATTTTTTCTAACAGTTTTTCTGCGTTAAAGTTCTGTCAGAAAGGAAACGACAGAAGTATTGAGCTAAAATCTCGTATTGAATAATTAGCTTTTAATGTCAGATCTCACAGTTACCAGAGTTAACACGACATTTCCCATAATGAAAGTGGTCATTTGAAGGCAGAGCCTTTCAGCACCGGCACCTTGATCCAATTCCACACTCAGGGAGCCGGACCAAATGGGCCAGCTGGAGGAAGTATAACTGCATAGCAAGAGTGGTTCGATGATTGCCATAATCACAGGGAACATGTTTCAATCAGTGAGAGTAGCTGACTCAGAAGCTTGACCGAAACGGTTAGCAGGTTAGAACATCTGGCGCGTCTGTGAATGCGGCAGCTGAAAGGGATCTACATAGAAAAAGATAAAAACACTGCAGACGCCCATCCACATATCAATCACCCCTTAGAGTGCTTTCACATGCAATCATAAGCTGTGGATGAGCCAAGATGTCAGAGGAAATTGTTCAGGCCAAAGAAAAAAAAATGGAAACACTCATCACAGACATCAAAAAAAAAAAAAAAAAACTTCATGGAGCATGTCGGGATTATACTGTATATTTAACACAATGTCAGCTGTTTGTGCGTTATCTCTTTTGCCTGTTGTGTAAAGTGACAGTGAGCACCATCAATCAGAATAAATATATAGATTTATGAGTTTACAGCTCCTTCTTTTCCCCCCTTTTTTCCCTCTCTCTCATATTGTGCCATACATCTGCGGGGCCTGACACTTCGATGAGCCCATTCCAAGCGAGTGATATTGCACCATAGATTTTAACAACGTGACAGAAACACCAATACAGTGCTGAACAAAGAGGCATTAAGGCAAAGATAAACCTCTGTGAGAAGCACATAAATCTGCAGGGGCCTGGTTTAAGATGGAGCCCAGAAGGGTGATGGCCATCCTTAATCAATACGAACCTCATCAAGAAAGGTTTCTGCCACTCTGCGGAAACTTACACCATGACTGGAAGGGGGGATCGGCTGTTAGAGTATACTCAGCTTTGCCGGTCCAATTAGCTAACAAATGTGCAACTGATGATTTTTCAGTATTCTTGGGGGGAAAAAATCATCCAATTGGGAGTGTTGAAACTTTATAAAGTCTTTGTTAGAGCAGGTCATTTTAGATGCTTTTTTTTTTTTGGTCTGACTGCAACGTGATGAAGCTTTTGTCCGAGATGAAGCAGAGAAACTGACAAATTCAGTCCCTGAGATTGAAGTGTTTTTCGATTCTTGACATATTGTGCTGCCAACAAGATTACACTAAACAGACTCGACAAGTATTCGGCTGATGAAGAGTCGTCTCAAGTGTTAATCCCAGGACTCCATCAGCTAAGTGGACAGTAGGTGGCCAATAAGCTGAAAGTTCACTGCCAGTTCACCTCAGAGAAACCTGAGATCCGGCCTTTTTCACTCAGTGTAAAGTCAACGCTCTGGCTGGTATCTGTCACTTAACCTAGTGAGGACCTGGTTTGCTTTTTCCCTTATCTTCTTGTAAGGTCTTTTAAAGTTTAAAAGTTGGAGAAGAAGTAAAGAATCCTTGCTGACAGTGTTTTGGGATCATTAACCAGTCGTTGAATGGTTGCTACTACTTGGGTTGGTGTGGTCACATCATCGCACTCTGAACTGATCAGAACTGTCTGATGTCTTTGCATCTGGTCTTGAGACAGTTTTTAGCTAGCTTATCTATGTCTGGACCAAAGGACTAGCTAGAAAAACAGACATCTAATGAACTACTGGTTTGATTGTTATGAAATTCAGACATGGATGAGGCTTGCCGACCTTCCTTTAGTGCCACCATAAGGTTGACTGTTTTGGGGTTTAGTGAAATATAGTGATTGCTATAAAACATGGTATATATAGTACATCCACAGCGCCTGGAGGATCATCCCCTGACATATGTGAACCCATAACTTCCCATCTAGACCCATCAAATGGTCAAAGATTAACAACGGTTTTGTAATTTAACATGACCATGAGGCTGTCACATAGGTTTTAGTCAGATGTCTCCACTGTTATTGGATAGTTATTCACAAAATCATGTTTTGTGCTCATTTGCAAATGCTAGCATGCTAACACACCAAACTAAGAAGATTTCAGAACTGATATTCTACCTGCTAAACATCAACATGTTTACACTGTGAGCATGTTTGCAAGAAGCAGCAACCTGAAACATGAAGCAAATGCTTAACTACCAAAAGAATGCAGTTCCTCAAATGGCCACTAGAGGCTAACTTTAAAAGTGAAACAACCCCCATAGACCTCTATATTAAAATGGCTGACTTTACAGCAAAAGTAAACATGTTTACCGCTTGGTACAAACAATAGTTTTGATCTCTGTAGCTAATTTCTCAGTTTGAGGACAGGAAAAAAAACATCATTACTACTGAAATCATATTATGGCCTAAAATTAGACATAATTAGGACATGGGTGCTTTGTGTTAGGGACCCACCTCAGGCCCACCTGAGCTCTACTCACAATCCACCACTTTGCAACAACTGGAACCAACACGCTGAAAGCCTCTGTTCAGGAAAAATAAAGGTGATGATACGAGGAGCTCATCCATCTTTATATATAGTCAGTAAATCGCAAGTTAGCATACATGGCATTTAACTTAAACTGCTGCTGTGCTGGAGTGGAACATACAAAGTGCTGGGAAACATTCTTGATGACGTTTCAGTTTGTCATTCACCAACATCACTGATCAAAACCTTTGTAGGGAACCAAAATGGAGACTATATGTTTATACTCAGCATGATGTTGTTTTAAATGCAGTGTCTTGTTTCTAAATGTATTATTTGAATTGCTTTTAATTGCTACATTTTTTTTTAGCGTCGAGCCGAGGGACTGCAGATGTAAATATAGCAAACTCACCTAAACGGTCCCTCTGAAATAATCTAATACACGATGAACAAATATGGCTCGAAATTTGGTAATGACAAAGACGGGATTCTGGCTTGAGACAGGAGCGTCTCACCCGCCCCTCTGTCTGGCTGAAGTCCCTGCAGAATTGGATTCGGACAACAGTGCTGCTACCTTGTGTCTTGCTCCTGTCCTTGACATTTACTGTGGCGCTGCTGAAATAATTACACAGCTGCAGAGATCACACCGACATGATACAATGAGGAAAAGGTGGCAAGTGAACTTGGACCAATCACAGACGGGATAATGTGCCAGAATGTCTCAGGGCCTCCCTTGAGATGCTGCATTATGGTGCCTTTCAAATACTTTTGCCTTTTACTGCCATTGAAAAGACGTTCATTCAGAAAGATGGAACGAGCAACGATGATGTGCTATTTTTACTATCTGGCATGGTCGTCAGGTTGTTCTAAATATCTGTTTCTGTTTGGCAAGCTTTCTTCAGTTGCAGCCAAAAAACTCAGGAAGAAAATGTGATTTATTAACAACAGACACTTTGGACCCTGTGCGTGTGAATATCTTAGGAAAGTTCCTGGGTTCAGAAATTACAGGAAAACATGACGAGTCCTGCTCCCATTCACGGCGAGTACAGAACAGCACAGACTCTCCTGCAGAGTTCTGGGCCTTTGTGGCCCCGTGGTCGATTGTCATGATATATTAAACATGTGAAAGAAGCATCATGTGAAAGAATCATCTGAAGGAGGCCTTTGCAGACTCCTACAGATGCACCTTTGAAGGTTCTTTGATCTGTCAAAGCAAGCAGAGGCAGAGAGATCACTCGTCAACTTTTGTCGGCTTGCAAACAAACATTTAATCCATGCAGGTATCCATCGCTGCCATCACACAGTAATTACACAGTTTATTTTTGCAGCTCCTCATAGTCGCTCTGCTGGCAGTTTTGCCAGGATCAACAATATGCAGCACATAGTTTTGTTAGTCGTCTGCTGTGCTTATTGACCGTACGCTGCTCGTATCCTTCATATAACCTTTGCTCGGGAGTAATGCTCATACAGTGAAACAAATTGCATCAACTCTGAGCTAAATGTTAGTCCATGCATGGCTGAAGGCAAAGCTTCCACACCTGCCGTTTTGTTCATTTTGTTCTGACCGCAAGACGAAAAAAAAAAAGTTGCTTTTTCGATTTGTCTGCTTCATGTTCACGGACAAGGAGCTGTAAACATGAGGTCACAGGGACAGACACTTATTGATGATGTCAAACACAGTTAACGACACGATCCAGACTGTCTAATGAGCGCATTATGAAACTGCTTTTCTAATAGTCAGATCAGAATGAGAGTCAGAATCTGATTTGTTGCCATGTAGATTCTCACTTATGACAAATTTGTCTCGGTGTTTTTATGTATATTAGGGCTGCTGTGACTAGTCAACTTAATTCATGATGTTGACACTAGAAATGCGTCATGGCTGTTCATTTTGGTCCTAAAGGCTTCAATTCATACAGATTTTTTTTTTTTTTTTACCACAAAAACTGTATGACTTCTTCAGTTACATAATTGCAACTTGATTTTGGGCCAGTCGTTGGTCAGCTGCCATCAGCACTACAGTTCTAGATAAGGCAGGAAAGTCTGATTTGGTCCAGTGTAAACATTTCTAAAAGTGCTCCGGCTTCCAAAGGATGGGAGTACTTCAGAATGTCACAGAAGAAAGATATGATTTGCACAAGGGTACTTCAAAAAGTTCTCTGCCTCCCCAGAAAACGTCACGAGGGAAAAACTGTTCTTGCCTTGTTTTTCAGCACAGTCTCCTTTAACTTTAAAGCTCTCGGTCCACCGATGTTCAAGCTTGGGTATCCCTTCGCAGAAGGAGGTCACATCTTGAGCCTCATCAGCATGCATGACGTCATCATCACTGGGAAAATGGCACCACAGAAGTGAGGTTTCAGTTTGGAAACAGAAGTCAGATGACA
>NW_007578177.1:420087-445072 GCF_000690725.1 Stegastes partitus
CTCCAACCTCTCTTCTCCTTTCTTTGATTGCTTCAAACATTTGAGTTTTTGTAGACAGTGGTTTAAAACATCATAGCATACAGGGGAGTTGTGCCCCTTTGACGGTAGTGATGGTGAAAGAACTTGTTAAAGTCCATTCATGCGCTGTTCAGACATTCGACGACGCCACAGCATATTTACATTTCATGGCGCTTTTCACCGTAGATGCAGGAGACATCTGGTTGCTTCTCTCCTGCTCTCTGTGCTCACAAACACTACATTTTAATACAGTTAAATTAACAAGAAAAACTGTTCTTATTTACATATTCTTCTATTTCCGTTGTCAGATGACGGAACAGATATCAAATAGTGACTGAAACGCAGCTTAAGACCACATGTTAACCAGCTTCCTCCTGAGCTGCTGCTCTGCACCAAGCACACAAGTTAAAGATCACAACTCTGCAGTGAATTCATCTGTATTTACATCAAATTCTAACCTACTACCAAAGTCAGAGACCAATTGCACAATAAGGAAAAAGCAAATTGTTCCATCTGCTGTGTGTCAGTGTTACTTATGAAGACCAAACTTCTCCACTTCCAAAACTTGGATTTCTTTAGGAGTTGCACTACTCACTTAAATAATAAGCCCTCTTTTTTTAAAAGTTCCACTTTAAACCCACAGTTTTGCTCTTTAATATGCAAGCATCTGTTTACATTTCATACTGCGCTGAATTGTACAATCACATAAACCTTGTCAAAATCAAATTAATTCAAATGAAACAGCCATTTTGCTTTACTGCAGCAAAATTACTCATTTTGATTAATCAGCTAATCGGCAAAAGCCCTTAACGACGTTCACAACAAAGCTTCGATCGCGTAGTTAACAAGCAAATATGTCTCCGGTCTAAGAGAGAAAAAGTTGAGGGACCGTTGCTGACCTAATTACATTCCACATCTAATTCTTCTTGTTTTGATTCTTGGTTAACTTGTGCTGTGGAGTTCGTGCAGAAAGGTTGCACTCGCTGCAGATGACATCTAATTTATTCCTTTTAAATATAGCTGTGTTATACTACAGCTATATCCAGAGTGTCAAACCAGCATCAGACATTTTCTTCTAATTAAGTTCCAGGTCATTTTCGTGCGAGTTTATTCAATTCAAATGCAGTTCGTGTTTGCCAATTTAGACTGATTTAACAAGAAATATAGACGTGGAGCCAATGCTGAAGGTCCAGGTCAGACATTTTCCTTTGACACATTGTTGTTTTTTTTTAAGTTTTGCAACACACCAGTTGTGACAGTTGTGAGACACATCTTCAGTCGTTCATGTAACCCCACGGGGTGAGCAGAGCCCTCAGAAGCCCACTACACACAGACTGCAAACACTTCTCTGCTGAGGTGACCTTATCCCCTGGCTTCAAACAGGACGGCGTCATGAAAGGCCAGGAACCGCAGATAAATCAGAGATGCTGGCAACGACAAGGACCTGTCGGCTGACAAGCCATTTGTTTGACAAGAATAATGAGGATGGAAAAAAAAACAAAAAAAACCCAGCATTTGTGTAATCTCTCCAATCGGATTAAGTTTCACCTTTCTGGCGGTGGAGTGATGGAGGTATTGTGTATCACGGCTGAAGGCTTTCATAATGAATGCTTCGGCATCTCCGTGATAAAACGCCTCGTTGCAGATTTTTGTCTGCGTTTTCTCATCTTCACTTGTTAAATCCCAGCATGTTTGCGTCGTACTGGAAAGCTGCCTGGCGCAAGTCTAATATCAACACCAGTGAAGTGAACACAAAGGAAAAGAGATCTCCTGCATATGATGAAAGATCTCCGACAGCAGCAGGTGGCTTTGGTACAATCTCCCACAATTCAGCTAATGGTCCAGTATGGCTTTAAACTTCCTGACAGGATTTTTTATTTTTTTTATTTTTTCAGAAAAACAAGAAAATTACCATTCCCTTTTATATGTGTTATGAGCAAAGCTGCATCTCTAATTTATAAACCTTTGCATAAAGAAGATAATGGGGACAGTTTTTGATGAATCCTCAGTGGCATTGTGATACAAATGAGAAAAGAAGTGGTTGATATTTAACGTACCACTGGAACAAGTGGGAGATAGAATCGTTCTGCACCAATCTGATGGTGTGTAATTATCAGCATGCAAATATCACCCATCTGTGCTTTAATGTGGCCTTCAGTTTTTTTTTTTTTTTTTTTTTTTTTCCCCCACCAAAGGGTAACATTTCTAAAAGGACAGTAATTACTTTGTACTCAGCTGCGAATGTGGGTCCCATTAATTTTTGCTTTGGCACAAATACTGCAAGTACATCCTATACCCTCTGAGTGCTGCAGCTGAGATTTATTAAAGTTCAGCTGGTACTCTTCCACAATGATTACTATATTGGGCTGCACACTGTCAGTGATTTTCAGACATAATCATCAGATATATTGGTTTACAGTTTCGGAACATATGGGTAGTCAATTTCGGCACATATGGCCTCTATAACGGAGATACTTGAGAAGTAGCTAGGGTAAGCGAACATTCAAGGGGGCAGTAAAAGCGGCGGTTTTATTGCGTCATTATAAACTCTGAGGCATCGTACAACAGCTATTATGTATTTCACTTAACTCAATTGACTGTTTGCTAAGCCCTGCCACCCTTAGTTACCCTTGCTAAACTTTAATTTTCGGTTTCAGACGTGTGGTTTACGTTTTCGGTGATGGTACATTTACCACTTAAAATTTATGTGGTTTCAGAAACAGCGTTTATTTTAGACAGACGTAGATAAAAGCAGGGTTTTATGTTTTATACCAGTGATGTCGCCGGCAGATTTTAGACGCAATAACTGACTAGCTAATTACGCTAATCTGCGATTTCATTAAAGACGTCACTCGTTTGGCTTTTTAGTGTTTCCATTTGTCTTATCACGCAAGAATCTTGGAACGGGATCTTAAACATGCACTAGAGGTCAACTGCTATGGATTTTTCAGGGCCGATAATATTTACTAGTAATTAAGGAGACAAATAATCCATGTTTGGAACTGATACACACCGATCAGCCACAACATTGTGTGGGTCTCTTTCATTCCAATAAAACAGCTGTGACCTCTTGGGGGATGGACAGCATGGAGCTAGGAAGTGTTTTATAGCATCTGACATCAGGATGTTGACATCAGGTCTTTGGTCTTGGGGGTTGTGGTTTGGGGCCCTGATGGATCTAGTTTGTTCCGGCGCGTCCGATGGATGTTCGATCAGATCAAGATCTGGGCAGGTTGGAGATCACATCAACGCCTTGGGCTGTTCTTCATGTTCCTTGAGCTGTTCCTGTGCAGTGATGTGGCGGAGTGACCTCTCCTGCCCCATTGCCCCGGGGAGGGGGTGCTCGGCCTCCAGAAATTTTTAGGATGGTGGTACGTGTCAAAGCAACATCCACATGAATCCCAAGTCCCAAAGTTTCCCAGCAGATCATTGCATTGTAACGAGATGCCACTCGATTCACCTTCCAGTGGTTTTAACGTTGGGTCCGACTGGTCCCTATGTGCAGCAAGATGAAAGGTCTCCGTTGAAATGGGTGAATTATATGTTACATGTTTAATTAAAAGAGAACTTTACAACATTTATCCTGAAGTATTGATTGGCTGTTACTTGTGACGTGCAACCAATCAGACATCGCTGCAGGCGGGTCGTTGCTCAAGTCCACAGAGTGGCGACTGTAGATAGAGTGGCTGCATCAGAACCAAAGCAGCACATTTTAAAATGAAAATAGCGGGAGTTAGTTAAAAATGATTCAATTCAATTTGATATTTTATTTATATAGCGCCACTTCACAATATATATTATCTCATAGCACTTTACTAAGTAAGGTGAAGAATTTTAAACAGCAGAACCAACAAGCAAAGGATGGTTAAGGTGCACACCATGTAGACCCATATGCTCTAAGCAGCAGGTCTCTGGTTTGAATTCCAACTTGGGACCATTAGTTGCATGTCATCTTTTGTTATCGCTCACATTGTCTGTCTTTATTGGTACTATCTCTTTCCAAAAAAGGCAGAAATGCCCCCAAAAAATGTATGTCATGGTCAGATTGGACTTTTATTTTGGTCTGAAATAGCCCTGTTAGCATTTAGCACTAGCTAGCAGGAATTGTAAACTTTCATAAATATAAATTAGATTTTTTTTTTTTTTCATGTGTACTTTACTAAAAAAATTTAGTAAATATAAGGATTACTGGTTTGACAAACTTCATGCTACTTTAGGGTACCATTTGCTACCAGTCTTGGAGTGCAAACTTCCCGAAATCCAGTAAAGAACAAAACAGAGCCGCTAACAATAGACTCAGACAGTGTAAATCATAAGCTTTACACAATAAGGAAATGGTGCTCTTCTAACCTAAAGCTCATAAATAATAACACGTAACTAGTACTTGGTGCTTCTTGACCTTGGAAGCCACATCTGGTTACTGCTGGGCTAGTTAGCTGGACTTGCTAAGAGTTCTGGCTTACTTCAACACATCTGAATGTTGTTTAATCCACTTATTTGTGTTTTTGGTTTTGGAGGAAGCTTCAAATGCAGAGAATTGCTGTTACTACAGCCTCTAACCCAATTAGCGAAAGGCCATCGCAATTCACAAGAGCAGGGGATGATTGATTGCAAGTAAACAGCATTTGCAGTTTGTGTGTCTGCCGGTCATGTGTTCGGTGGGCTTCGTCATGTCTGTGTCCGTGTTGCCACATGCTTTGTAAGCCAGTTACATGCTGTTACCACATCAAACACATACCAGTGTGTGTGCTGTACAAGTCAAATGGATAAGACCTAATCTAAGCACCTACAACACAATCACCCACTCATTTCCAAATGTCTGTCAAGCCAGATCTAGCTTTGGTGCAATAAATCACTCACTGACACACAATGTAATTGGCCATGTGATGCAATGAAAGTATCTGATGGCCAGAGGGGCAGTTCTTAAGACAGCTCTCACTTTGCTCCCCAGCATATCATAATTACTCTGTTTCCCTACTGGCTTGCAATCCGTCTCCATAGTGATCCATCTTTTACATTCCGGCGGTGTAGGTTCACGCATGTAGGTATGCACACACACACACTAACACACACATACGCGCCTCCCCTCGAGTTCCTCCAAGCCCCCAATTAATCTCTGTGGCAGACTTCTCACATTCATTTTTTCGCTCGTGTTTGCATTCACGCATTTATTACATCAGTAAATGAGTATCAACATCACGCTCCGCTCACGGAAATGAAACACGGGAGGACTGGAAGTGGCAATAATTGAAGGTAATTCATTATGAAAGGTTTTTTTTTTTTTTCGACTATCGGGCTCCATTTGAACTGTAATAGCGACTCATGAATCCTCCTGGCAACCTTGGGACAAGTGAACGCCGCAGTGTTTTAATCCATAATGCATCACAGTGTATGTCCTGGTCCCAGTGATCACATTAGATCCAATCATTTCCACTTGACACATTTTGAATATTCAAGGGGCAGAAACGGTGTAATCATAACCTCATGAATAAAATAGTCCACCATTACAACCTTATGAAGACTGTAATTTACATTTCATGGTGAGATAACTTAAATGATAGCCCAGGGACAAGCTTAGCACTCGCAGTCATCATTTATAAGACTATATAGACTTTTAAGGGAAACTTTTTGGGCTAATTTTGTTCATCATCATCTCTGTTAAAATTATTCCTTAAGGCTTTTCCCATTACATGGTTCCATCGTCACGGTTTTTGGATAGGCTCTCTTTAATGATAGGTCATTTGCTGGTGATATCCTGAGGTTGTGGATGCCAAGAGGACTAGCAGTCACTTCAATGACAGTCTTAGTGAGCCAAGTGAAATTACTGCCAGTTAAGTAGTGCAAAAAAAAAAAAGGGAAAAGGGAGTATTAACAAAAGACAGCAGCAATTTGGCAGAAGGAGATATGGGGAGTTAAGGCAAGGAGGTAAAGACAATTCACATTTGGCGGTTTGCATGTGCTGATTTTACCCAGAAATATCTGCTCAACAGTGGAAATTGAGCTTTTTATGTAACCGAGTTTAACATAAAAGGACATTTCCGAGTCTTAACCGGCGCAAACAAACAGTTAATCTCTAAATAAATATAAAATTTGCGTTTATCTCCAGCTTCTCACCCCCAGCCAATAAATTAAGTGCGTCTTTGATGTAATAAAGAAAAAAAAAAAGAGAGAGAGAGAAAAATCCAAACTGAAAAATTAAAAAAGTTACTTACCGTGCAAGTCTGTGCCAGTTAATAATACCAAAAAAGATTAAAAGGAAAAAAAAAGAGGGGGGGGGAAGAGATTAAAAAGAAAAGTAGAACTATTTGCAGCACAAAATGAACTCATAAACTTAAATTTGCAGTTTCGGATTAGGGTTTCCGGTGTAGAGAGGCATAACGTTTAATTCTCAGGGTATTTGATGGAGTCCCAGGCCGATAGAGGCGGCACAAAAAGGCTGGAATGATGCAAAATGGGTGCAAAGTGTCAGATGCTGCTCTTCACTCTGTTAGGCAACATATCCGGTAATAGCACCGCTGTGCCTTTTCCTCTTTGTTTTTTTTTTTTTTTTCCCAGCTGCCTCGACTTAAGTCCTGAGATAGAGGTCATGAAAAAAAAAATCACTGAAATAGAAACTGAAGAAGAGGAGGATGTGTGGGTTTTGGCAAACATCAACAAATTCATTCTCCTTGTGAGGCCTTTGAGATGTGACAGGTTGACAAGTGGAAACCTCTGGGGAGATGCTTCCCATAACCCCGCAGGAAATGAAATATGGATTGTCAGGAACTATCCATGAAGGACACCATTGGCCAGACATCAGTGTGTGTGTGTGTGTGTTTCGGTGTGTGCGCGCAGAAATTAGCTGCATTAGCCGCAGACGGAACCGTATCCTTAATTATTCGTATTTGTACATCTGTGCGGCGAAATTTTGCAACCGTGTTTTCTGCCTGTTGGGTCCATTTAATCATTCAGCTGCTGTCGTGCTGCTCATATAGCAGGAATTCAGGAGATACCGAAGGGACAGAGCACCGTAAAGCAAGGCTCAACCTGTGTTTCTCAAGCTCCAACCATGACTTCATATTGTTTAAACATGTCCGACTGGTGGTGTAACGGACCGTAGTCGATCCCTGATCTGTCTGGATCCCCACCCACGGACCGGCACGCATGGGAACCAATTAAATGCAAAGTTTAACCATCATAGAGTGAAATACAATTGTGCTACTTTTAACTATATCGAAGAGCACTTAAAGAGTGGAGTCATCTGCCGAGGTTAAAGCTCACAACTTTAAAGAAAGCGATCCAGATCTGTAACCAACTTTAATTGGCCGTGCTTCACCTCTCCACCAAGTTTTCTGAAATTCAACCTCTGTTTGAGTCTACTTTCAGTCACGCAAACACACAAAAACATTTACAAACAGCTCTGAAAGCATTCTTCATCCATCAGCTCATGGCGATGTCGACCACGCTGGACTGTGGACACTGACTCCTGTGTTCCAGCAGCCTCTAATTCTTTGCAAATGTGCCTTTTGGCTGCCTTTTGATCATCCTGACCAAATAGAGTTGCAAGAAACAATTCTTATCACTGGTTATAAATCTGCCAAGTAAGTTTCTCAATTAATGGATTAGTTTTTTGGTCTATAAAATTTCATAAAACTGTCAAAAAAAGTCAAGATGACGCCTTTAAAGATGTTGCTTTGTTCTCAATCCCAACATCATCAATTCTCTGTCAGAGAGATGTAAAGAAACGAGATAAAGTTAAAATTTAGGAGGCTGGAATTCGAGCATTTTTAATTCATTAATTGGCTGCAGCTTTGTTTCATTCAACAAAAGAAGCTAAAAACACATCAAGAGTGCCCAAAAAAAACACTCTGAAATTCCATTCAGTCTAGATTCAAAGTCTGTTTTGGCTACTTGATAGTTTTGGATACTTTCTGTGATGGAAACATTCATTCGGTGCCAAAAAAAAAGTGAAGCTGCTGAGGTTTAACACCCAGCTGGAGTTACATTAAATAATCACTGTTGTGACCTGTTTGGTTGTGTCTTGTTTCTTCTTCTCTTGTGGTCGCAGATGTAACCGATACTCGGGGGCCTTTCCCTCGGGCTCCCGTCACGATGATGTTTCCCTCGGCTCCTTTCAAACTTTCCCCATCGACATCTAAACACCACATTTTCCACAAACCCACCCGTTCTACATCTCTGACCTTCCTGACCAGTTTCACTTTCTTTTTAAGTTTACTTTCGACGGTCCTTGTAGCTGCTTATGACATTGTTCTGTATCGCATATAGGCTTTTTCCCTTCTCCATATCGGCACACATGTGACACTGACACTTTAATTTTTGCCCCAACTGATCCCACCAAAGTGGGCCACTGTTAGAGCCACTCACAGTCCTCTGCAGAAAGGTGAGAGAGTGAATAGTCCTGCTTTCTGAGTCATAATCCTGAGTGACTGTTAGCGAGCACTAAGTCATCCCACTCATCCCTGCGCCGAGAGGACCGAGATGGCACAGTCCTCATCACAAGTCTCAAGATGAATCACGAGTTCAGTACAGAAACATCCTGTTCTCCACTTTAATTCCAGGAGTCAGGATGTCAGAACAAGCATCATTTTGTGAAAATTGTGTATGTGTGTGTGTGTGTGTGTAGCTCGCGATAATATGAGTATTTAAAGTTCGTTAACACTCCTAGAGCAGATACTTGTTCAGAAAACACAGGAAAGCAAACTCTGTCAAACTCCCTCTCCAGACTTTAAGAATGACAACAGAACAACATCTGCTGATTACGTTTCTAAAAACTCACTTTTGCGTGATAAAGTTAGACATTTACACGTTTTTTTACATGAAAATAATCCCTTAAGTGGTTTAGCTACACTCTACAACTCTACAAACTTGCTTACAATGTGCAGATCTCTAAAGTTCTCCCCTCTTTCTCCACCCAACCCTCCGCCACTCGCTGCAGCTCAAGCTCACCAGCTCACCTACGACTCAGCTCAAACACCAAAACTACCAAACAATGGCAATATTGAAGTAGTTCAACCATATGTTTCAACTGGAAACTGATTCTAAAGATGAATCATGGTACAGGAAGTCCCACCCTGCACAGCAACAGGATTGGTTCCTTTGACTTGTGACATACGAAACCCCGGAAGTCTGAATCTGTGTTTTGTAGACTGTCTTTAATACACTGCAGCTTCAAGGTGGAAACTATCAATCATGGCCTTGACTCTTTATTTTTCTCCTGATATGTCTTTTAGCGTATAAAAAACACCATGTGGACATATTGAAAAGGTAAAATTTAGATTTATTAATAGCGACATTAAATGACAAATACATGTTTACTTTGAGTGATTCACAAAACAAGCCAGTTAAATGGTTTTATTGTGAAGCTGCAGCTGTAAAAAAGTGTTGGTTTAACTTTAACAGTGACTTAATGCAGCTCTGATGTTGTGGCTTCAGGAAAGGGAACATGAACATTGCATCACATGTAGCATCGTTTTCTGCATTCAAAAAAAGTAACTTGAAGGAAGCCGTCGATACCAATAGTGACTGTTTAACGACACAGAATCAGGGATGAATAATGTTGGAAGATGTTCGATTTTTCAGACATATTTTTCAAGCTTCCGTTCATCATTTACTGTGTAATAGATTTAAAACGTGGAGCATCACCACATGTGACACCATCAAACATGTGACTCTCACAAAAGGAGGATGGATTGAATGAACTGCAGTATGTATAAGATATGGGTATTAAATAAGGACATTGGGCCTGTGTCAGCTGAACCACATGGTACACATTGATCCATCTGCAACCATAAACAACCCCTTCAATCTGGTCAAATGAAAGAAAATTGAATTACTTTCATTATTTAATAGCATTTTTCACTTGAAGTCGATTAATTGTTAAGCCCTGCAGGCTGTCGAAAAATAGGCTCCGACTTCATAAAAATAACAATTATAACTTTCACCGACACGCGTCCTTATGGTACCCGGTTTTAAAAATGTTCCCAGTTCGTCTCTTTTGTTCTTTATGTTTGACCAAAATGTCACGGCTCACTCCGCTGTCTTCGGTGCCGAACGCTCTGCTCTGCATCAGTGGACAACATCTGTCTCACTGACCTCTGAGACCGGCCTCGCTGGACTTTTCTCCGCCACCTTCTGCTGCTTCGTGTTTGAGGAAGAGAGTCAGTGATATATATGTAGCGCTTGTCCTGGCTGGTAAAACACACCGACAGGAGACCTCACCTTCACTCCTCCTCGCTCCTGCCTCTCCCTTCAGGCCTGAAGCCTCCAGAACCGGCAGATGAAACAGAATATTAACTCGGTGTAAATTGTCATTTCTCCCCTCCCCTGCGTGCCCGACCTCACATCCCAGCATTTCTCTTCAGTCTCAGATACCGAGTGTGTCGGAGAGACGGCGGCGGCGGCGGAGGATGGATCGGAGGGAGAAATGTGCATGAGGAATGTGAAACGCTGTGCAGCGGTTAGTGAGATAAGTGGCATTTGTGTTTCCTCCCGTGGCTAATTATGCTATTTATACCCCGGCAATGGAGGAGACGCTCTGAGCTGGTACACCAAGATTAGTATTCTCACTAACATTGTTTATCCTCCTGAAAGCGATAACGGCACACACCTCTTGCTTTAGGGGTGATAGCTGTGTTTGTGTCTGTGTGTATATATTTGACTGCACGGTTATGTGCATATGTCTCCCGAATTTATTATGTATAGTCAAATACTATCAGCTCAGATAGGAATGGCAGATTTCTTTTTATTTTCGTAGCCAGCATGTCTAAGAGCAACCCGATTATCATAATCAGTGAGAATTGGGTCCCTGAGATAGTCAGTGTTCTGAATTAAATGCGGAAGTTTTTACTGAGATTTTTCCAAGCAATAGTTGCAACACACAGCTGCTGCTTCTTAGAAAAAAAAAAAAAAAAGGCCCCGACACACCAGCATCAGACAGTTTGATGCAACCTCACCGTGCAGACATGGCTGCCAGAAAAGAGCCCACATCTGAAGGTCTGTGAAGTCAACCGGAGCAGCAAAATATTACAGTTTTTGGCAAATTCCACATAGGGGAAGTTTCACTTCCTGTACAGGCACCGACTAAAACCAATAATAAAAATGTATGTAAATAATAGATCATAATTCCCTGGAACAAGCTGCAGCAGAATTGCTTTAATAACAGGATGGAGTGTGATGAAAGCGGCTTCAGGCTGCTCAGAATAAATATCACGCCCCATTTACAGTATATCTTATGGACATCTGTAGTCACTGCTGCTGCTGCAGGATCCCTCCATTCATCACAAGGACAGAGTGGATAGTTCATATTTTGTTCCTCCCAGTATGCTAAAAAAGCAGGGGAGCTGGTTTGACAGCAGGTGCAGATTAAGTGCATCTTGTTATAACTGCAGGATTCGAAATGAATATTTTTTTAAGGCTCATACGGCACTAGATACAGGGAAAACAAGCACATGAACTATATTTCTAAAGCAAACTATTTGCAATTCAACATGCAGGTTGAGTGAAAATGAAACCAGCTCTCTCTCCCTGATGGCCCATCTGAAACACTCTCAGTTGTGAGAACATTTTCCTCCTGCTGCATTCGCTTAAATATGAAGCACCAAAACAGCCTAAAGTCAGAACTTGCACACAAGGACGAAGGTTCGCTATTTTATTTAGACGTTTTCTTGCGCAGCTGCTCGTAATAACTTAACATTTAACAGTTGAGAACCTTGACTTTTTTTCTGTGAAGTGGAATGAAGGGATTTTGTACAAGATATCAGCAACATTTTAGAGTTCAGAGTCTGCTTCGAGTTTAATGTTCACATCAGAACGTTAACCTGTTCTCAGTGATAATGCTGACATGCTGTTGCTATCAAGTACAGTGTTGGTTTAGCGTTTTGGCAGGCTGACTCTTGGTAGTTCAACCACCAGTTGGGTGACTGCATGGACAGAGAAACACGAGGTTATATGTTGAATTTCAGTTAATATTGATAATTACTGAGGATTTTTAATGACCTATTTTAATAAAGATCAGCTGAAAAAAGAAAAAGAAAAGCTTGTGTTGAGCTTAACCACCCTACTTTCGCCATTTATCAGAGCATGAGTGTTCATTTTAATGTTAAACCACATAACAGTAGATAATTTTACTCACATAAATAGAAACACGTAAGGAGGTAGCAATAATTTTCCTTTTATACAAATAAAGAAAGCAAGTAAAGTCTGCTTTCAGGTGGTCTGATAAAGGATGCAGGTGCTACTGGCCACTCAGTGTAGTCGGCTTTGTCCACTTCTTCCTTTTTCTTCGCGACAACCTCCAGACATCAACGTACCACACTGAAAACTTCAACTTTTGCTGAAGTTGTAGCTCGTGCAGTAAGGCAGCTCTGCTAGTTTGTTTGGTGGACTATTGGTTTTAGACAGCGCTCGTCTCCCTGTGTGCAAATGTTCCTCTGAAACAATCTCACCTGAAGCCACAGCCTCTGTTTAGCTCCGCCCACAACAACTGGTTTAAAGAAACAGAAACAATCCAGGTGCTTCATCGACTTGACGTCATGTGTATTAACGGGAAGCACCAAAATGTCACTGCTGCAGATATCCTGCTGTGGGATAGAAAAATCTACAAAAAAATAAAACCTTCATGAAAAGATCAGACTGTTACTAACAGTAAAATAAAAGTACGATGGGGCTCAGAGCTCGACTCAAGGACGGTCGCTTTAAGAAATGATCAGACTGCAGCTGATAAACTGTAACAGCTGAACCATCTCAAGTGGAGAGAAGTTCACAATGTGGTTTATCGTTAGATCCTGATCACTTCTGTCTCTATATAGTTTATATTTATGAATAATAATGAAGCTACGTAGAAGCCAATCATGTAATAACGGTCGATAACGTAATCAATTTGCACTTTTCAAAACGTAATAGGCCAATAACATAATAACTGGCCAATAACGTAATAAAAGTCCTGAACCGATAACGTAATATCTTTTGGCCAATAACGTAATAAGTTATTACGTTATTGGCCTGGTAAAAAAAAATTCCTTGCAAACTTTTTTTTCATTATTGGCCTATTACATTTTTAAAATGGCAAATTTATTAAGCTATCGGTCATTGTTACGTTCTTGGCTTCTACAAGCTACCTTGTTGTTCTGCATTTGTGAATGACACAAAATTTATTTCGCTTTTGAGACCCTTGTGTGGATCCTGCTGCAACATGCACTAAATAAACTCAGAGGAAACAATCCTCCAAACAGCTGGGAGCAACAAACTCCAGCTCGCATTTTGTCAAAACTTCTTTTACATTCATTATTATTGAGTCTGATCATTCTGAGTAATTGCAAAGTAATAAATTAATTACCAACTATTGTGGTAATCAATTAACTGATTTTAAGGTATTTATTTATATTTTGTTAATCTAAAGCCTCTAATTCCTGCGTTTTAACTACAACACTTCCTGCTTTCTTTACTCCTGTATTACAGTAAGCTGAATATGTTTTGGTTGTGGACAGAACAAGACATTTCTCTTGGACTTCAGGAAACACGGATCAACATTTTTTCACCATTTTCTGACATTTCTTGGACCAGACAACTAATAGTTTCATCAAAAATATAATCTGCTAGCTACAAACACACATCCTATCTCTTTATCTCCTTATCTCTCCTTAAATCCATATTATACGTAGCTCCTGCTCCTTCCATACTGATACTTGCACAGCTGGCTACCAGGGGGTGTGACTAATAGACTAAGCCTAGATTTTGCAGATAGCAAAGACACTACGCCAGATACAGGGACTCTGAGAGTGATTTGATATGCAGATTGCAGCAGACGTGTTACATTTGGCCAAATGTTGCTCATGAATCATTTACAGCGACGTGCAGGAAGCTACGGTGCAGCTTTAATGAATGCACATTTTAACTGTAGCCGTGCGGAAGCTGCCCTTGAATTTGGAAACAGACCTGAGACATGCAGCTGAGACGCAGAACTGGAGACTTTCCATCAAAATCAATCCTCCCGTAAGTCCTCTCGGCCTCCTCTTACTTCAGCTTTCTCATTCTGTCATAGATGGTGTCGAAGAAGGAAGATAATGGATTCCGCTGCAGCTCGCTGTGATAAAAGGCGACACAGCTGAGTCATGTGGTCTTATCAGCTCTGTTAGATGTGCAGGACAGATCATCCCACAGCAACAAGAGAACCCCATTGTCTCTTCGCCCCCCCACCTTCTGAAAATGAATTCTGATTTGCAATTCCAAAGCTACAGACTGGGTTACCGATCTTGAAACAAAATCCCATTTTTCTCCCAAATCCTGCTGCGAATGGATCACGGCAGAATTTTCATTACGTTCTTTCTGTTCCTCGCCGGCCTTTTCTCAATTTTTTTTTTTTCAGTGTTACGGAAGAGTTAAGCTTCTCAATTCCTTTTTAAAAAGGAAAACATTACAAGGTCTGGCTCAGGCAAACTGGAATTACGGCAAATCGTTCGTAAAATTAAACTGTAACAATATAGCAAACACCATTTAATTTTGTGTCAGTGCCATAAATCGTGTTTCCCCTAAAAGAGCTGGTTTTGTTTTTTATGTTGTTTGGACTTGTTTCAGGTTCTAAGCACAATTTAATCAGCCATTGCAGGTGCACAAAACAGAGACGACTGCGGTTTGCGAGACAATGGCAAAAAAAAAAAGACAAATTGGATTTTCCATTTGCTTCTACAATTAAACAGTTGAGCTGCTGATTAGCACTTTTCAATTTGCTCTTTCTCCAGCTGCAGCTGCTTTCTATCCCTCACTCTATCACTCTCTCTCGATCTATGTATCTTTACACATATTGATTATTTTTCCCCAACAGCCTCCATCAAAACAAAAAGAAAAAAACAGCTTCCTGTACTCACTTGTGGAAAAGCCACATTCACATTTCCATAAACTGGAGTGCTGTTTCTTCACTAAATTCAGTCATTACAGTGTCACCACCGGCCCTTCAAGCCAAATTTGAGTGAAACAGGACACTATTGTTACATCTATTGCTTGTAATTGATGTGAGTAACAAAAGCACATTTCTCTGTTTTTGCAAGCCACATGAAAACAATGCCGGGCGGGAGGCGTTGTATTGATTGTTAGCAGACAGATCATGTTATTGGAAGTCTTCACTGGTATGTGTATATGTGATTAAATTAACTTTTTGTCAGTTGTTGCGTTTCCAAGTGTGAGGCATGCTATTATTTAATCAAAAAGGTTATTATTATGTCGTATAAAACACTAAATTTGGTTGATATCTTTGTTTTAGTGTCATTGTGTCTCCATATCTAAAAGTTAAGACAATTTTCCATCACCTGATTTACAGCCATAAATAATAATAATGCTTGTCACAGAAATATATCGTAATAGATCTACTTTTATGTGGTTAAAATTCTGAGTAATATTTGATTAAATATCAAATGAGAAACATTTAAAAGATGGACGTAGTCTCCGGGTCTAAAAAAGTAAAAAAGAGAAAAGTCAAGGGGAAAATTCCTTAAACCTGCATTCTTCCGAACAGCCAGCAGGAGGCGACTCCTCTAATTACAGCAAAAAGTCTGATTGTATTGAAGTCTATGAGAAAATGTCTGAACTTCTCACTTGATCTGTTACCGCCGTAAATAGTTTACTAATGAGTTTATGGTTTCGATCATTAGTTTCAAGTCTCCTTTAATACAGCATTATGTTCAGATTGTAAATTTATAGGAAAATATAGGATAAAGCAGGGTACGCTTTAGGATGTGTCTGAGCGTGGGAGTGCCAAGTTTTTTTTCGAGTTCTCAGTCATTATGCCTGCTTTCAGAAGATCATTCTGGCAAATACCAGATTGAAGACTTCAAAACAATAGTCTACAAACCAGAGATCATCATGGCTACGCCCATCTTTCATACACAGCAAATGTAAAAAAATATTACATCTGAAGTACAACCACGCTCTGCAGTTCAGTTAAGGGGTCAACTCATGATCTTACTGTTCAGCCCACCAAAAGTGGCACCCATGGAGTATGAATTGTTAATCTCTGAGATATCTAACGTCTGTTTGCTGAATTTGAAGTTAGCGGTGGCAGCAGTTTAGCTTAGATTAGCATAGAAATGAACGCAAAGAGAAAGCATACGGCCCACCATATTACCACAACTTGTCCTTATTTCACTTTAGGCTTTGAATGAATTGTATACATTAAAGATCTCAATGCTGGTGGAGTACTTTCCCATTATTTCTAGCCTTTCTGTTAATAGCTAACCAGTTCAAATTCATACGCTCTTCTCCAGGATTACCTTTTTGTGCAAATCCATCCAGAGCATCATGTGGCAGATTGTCTGCTGTAACTGCCTTTTAAAGACGATTTCTTTAACAACAAATGGTGAAGCTGTGAACATTTAAATGTCTGGTTAACCGAAATGTCAGCATCCAACATGCCAACAGCCCATTCTCGCCTTTCTCTTTTGATCTGTGGCATCTAACATTTGAATAAAGCTGCATTTTAAGGAGGCCTTTTATAGACACTGGTCAAAGGAATGTCTGTGGTCCGGTGAAACTATCTGACCATTGTCAGCAACGTCTAACTAGGGACTAACTCAAGTGTCAAGAATTTATCACCAGCTCAACAGCTCAGAAAGTTTTGGTGCTCATTCGGCTACATTTTCTAAAAAGAGAAATGAAAGTTTTAACTTTTTCTCTAAGTCAGAAATACATACCATTTGCATTCTGTGTTGTTGTTTCTGTTTTGTGTAACATGGTGAGGCTTAACTATGTGAAGTGCCCCTGAGATGACTTCTGCCAGTATTGATCTTCTCAACAAACTCTTGGTAAGAACCCAAATACATTTACTTCCAAGAAACTATTCCTTTAAAAAAAAAACCTGAGCACAGAAAGCTAACACCAGCTAGCTTTGGAACACCAAGAAAGTGAGAGTTTTGTATGTGTTTTCTCCACCGGATTCCTCCGAGGCCTCCGAGCTTCTCGGGGTAGTTGGAAGAAATAAGGCAATTAAAGCGTAGAGGGCAAATACCGCATTCGATCTGTTCTGTATGGGCCCCACACACTCATTCATACTCGCTCAAAAGCCTTTGACAGGCTTCCTAACAGTCTCCAGAGTTCAGACACCCGCCGCAGCTGTACATTCACCGACTCACACTCGGCCGCCAATCCACACGGTCAAACACACACTCGGTTTTTTTGTCCAAGCGCGATAAGGATCTGGTGAAGGTCGTGAGAGGGATCTCATTCTCAGCAGAGATGAGCCTGCCGATAGCGTCAGTCCTGCGGGCAGATTAGCCCAGTCTGATTCCACTGCCGCCCCAGTCGTCCCAGTGGTGTCATAGCTGCAGCACTGATGCTATCACGCCCAGCCAGCCACTGATGACCCTTCAAGTCCATTAAAGATTCCATTTAAGTCGGCGTCATCTGTGTGTCTGTAGATGTGTGAGTGTGAGCTTGTGGTTTTGTCTTTTTTTTTAACATTTCTTACTCTTTAAAAGGATGAATAAAATCTGAACCTGCTACATATTGACTCAACTAAGAGCTGCCAAGCACAGCAAAAGTTTTCTGAGCAGCTCAAGTGGAGTAATTCTGGGATCCTGTCTCGCTCAAGGCACATCAAGGCTGGCTGCAGAGGGAGGAGGAGGGGTGGGAAGTGTTTCTCTCTCAGTTCTCCCCTCCCAGAGTTTCCTACCAAGCCTGGACTCAAGAATAATAATCTGGAGGTCAGAAAAATCGTTACGCTGACAGCCTGAAGGTGAAAAGACAGACATAAAAATGGAAGAAACATTGTCTTGTCTGCAGTTACTGTAGCTATTACACTGAGGAAGCGGGCGTTTAGAGCCAGGCTGCTTTTCTTTGTTGTCATTTCGAAGATTCAAACTTGACAGGATGATCTACTTTAATCGTGCACATCTTAGGACTACTTTGAATATCACATTATTCATCGCTTACCGCAGGTTGTTGTTGTTGTTGCATGCCAAAAATATGTTTTGTGCGAAAGGGACAGAAAGCCAAGTTTAAAAATAAAATAGTGGCTGGAGTTTGCTCATTACAGCTGATGCCAAAGAAAGGATTTGTTAAAAAAAAAAAAATCACTCTTTGTCAGTAATTAGAAGTCTTTCATGAAGGTTGTGCTGACACATATTTAAAACCATCTCCGCAAACGAACACTTGTTTTGGCTCAAGACGAATCATCGGTGTCAAACATATTTTTGTGTGGTAATTAAGGAGGGATATTATGGGTGATATGCCCTATCATCCTTTAAGTATGAAAGACCTTTAGTAATGGATTACACAGGTTTATAGAGTGGATTAATAAAAAGGTTTTTCTGGTATTTATGAATTGGCACAGGATTAAACTGGAGGGAAATATTCACAATCGTATTTTCATTCTGTAGGACTGCAGTGTCAGATTGCGATAATCCCTTTGGTTCTGCTCTTGTTTGTTGAGCTTTTTTTCCCCCCCCTCCCTTATTCGCAGATTCCCGCGGCCTGATTCACGTTAAAGAAACTGCATTTCTCACGGTGTGAGGTGTGCGTTTGAGTCATCGCTCAGATTATTTGGAACTAAATCCATGGCTCTGTTTGCGTTTGCTGTGAGGAGAAACCGAAATGAACTTCAAATTATTGTGGTATGATGGAGCCTGTATACCGATGAGCCACAACATTAAAACCACCAAATCAAAAACATTGTGTAGGTCCCTTTGAGCAAAAAGTGGACCCAAAGCAGGTCTAATTCATCAGGCCCATGGATACAGCACCTCTAGGAGGATGTTTTGCAGTAGATTCTTCAAGTTCTTTGGGGTACAGAGTGAGGCCTGTGTGCACTGGACTTGTTCTGGTGCATCCCAGGAATACTGGATGCTCTTTTTCTTGTTCCTCAGACAGTTCCTGAGCAGTTTTTGAATTTTTCTGCTGTGGATGCTGCTAGTTTGGGAGTGCTGTTGCTACGAGGGAGTCTGCAGCAATATCAATAAGTAATAGCCACATGAATACCAGAACCCAAAGTTTCCCAGCAGAGCATTATAATGACATCATCGGTGTTGCTCACTTCGTCTGTCAGCGGTTTTAATGTTGCAGGTGATTGGTATATGTAGGGGCTGTTGTTTCGGTTTATTAGGCTCTGCAAGCCGCCCGACCTCACTGACCTCTCGTCTTCATGCAGATTAGTGGTGGGCCATTTAACTCGCAACTCAGTGTACCAGGTTTTTAGGGCTCACTTGAAAGTGGCAGACCCAAAAGTAGATACAAGAGGCAGGTCTCAAAAGGACAAGGTTTCATAAACAAACCTGATACATGATGCAACTGAGGTCCAAAATGTAAGTCAAAAAACACAGGGAGTAAGGAAAAGAGACAAACTGAAGGTAAATACAGAGTCAAACAAAAGGCTTCTAAAGGCACAAAACCAGAGAATGTGGAAAACTGGAACACATGGGGGCAAACAGGCTCGTAACCGATTCAACTGGCAACTGAAAGAGTGGGAAGCAATACCATATATATATACACATGGGAGTACACATGACGAGGTGAAACCGATTAGAGCAGAGATAATTATCAAAAAGGAGGGAAAACACTCAAAGGGAGAAAGCACCAGAGACGCAAAGGGTAAGTCAAACAAAACATAAATTAATAGGAACACGGAAAACACACGTGGACAATCGGAGGGATGATACAAGAAGACACAAGGAAAAGGAAAACACACAGGAGGAGGCAGTCGTACTAAACCAAACCAGAAAACCAAAACCATGACCCTGTTCGGCCCCCAGCAAGCCGGCTACTCACCTGCCAGCTCTGGATGTGCTCCCAAGACGACAGCTCTGACCGCACGCCCCACAAAAAATAGAAAAAAAAAAACCCCCCAAGCCCATCACGTTGCCATACCTGCAGGGAAACTCCACAAAAAGCCAAAACTTACCACACTGGAGGAAGCGTGCAGTCGCTGCTGTGATCGCTCACACCTGCCCACTCATGTCAACACGCACTGACTGCAGGATCCCCAAACTGAAACAGCAACCAAACCACACGAAACGCATCTCCCCAATCACGGGATGGGAGATGCCAAAACCCCAATTGCGAATAAAACCCCTGCATCAACAGAGGAAACAAACACATCAAATCAGGATTTTCACAGCAATGACAAGAGATGCAAACCACCAGGCTAATCAACTGTTTATTCAAAAAAAAAAAAACCTTAAACTAACATCGACAGGTGCAGTCAGTAGGATGTAGGTGAGTGCATGTGTGGAAAAGAGTGTGATCTTGCGTGGAGCAAAAAACACAAACCATCAGCCAAAATCATCAAATGGGTGTCTAAGGGAGGAGAGTGCTGGCAACCGAGCTCCAAAAGGGTGTTTGAAAAAGGAGCCCTGGCACACAGGACCCAGGTGTTGGCAGAGTTACTGATGACCTGACTCTGCCACATCACCTCCTCCAGTGCTTGTAAGAGACGCAGCCACACAAACCAAATGACAGGGCGAAGAGGGTTGTTGCTACACCATGAAAGTTTTTCAAAGTATTGTAATTACCTTTTCCTGGGTAATTCATATGTAAATATGGTTTTCTGGCTGCACTGTTCCAGTATAATTACACATTACCATCTATTGTCAGAATAACTTAGTAGTTTGGCAGTAAACATGAGGGAAAATCTAAACTAAATCCAAGTAAATGTTTATTCATTCATTAAACCCATTCCAGTGTATGTTGGTGGAGTTGTACACTTGCTAGTAGCCATGTTTCAACTTATTAGAATGACTAAAAGACTCTCCAGAATGATCGCTTACCAACCAATTAGCAAACTTGGTCTGTTTTTTTAGTTCTTGTTACAACCCAACTCACCAAGAGTAACAGCCAGATGGACACTGTTCAAGCAACTTAAACAAAAACTGATGGAAGAGGATGGTACCCAAACAAAAGCAAATAATATGACTAAAGGAGGATTTTCACTGGAGGTCATAAACATATTATCCTGTGCTGCTTTAACAAAACAAAAGCACCAAATCCTAATTTACCTAAACTAACTGAGAAAAAAAGGGGGAGTAGCACCCCTCTGTAATGGTACCACTATTAATAAACTATTAAGACAAATCCCAAAAAAACCTTCCTAATCCAACCCAAACTGGGTAAGACGCTATAGTATACAATTCTTGGCATGCAGAGAAATGTGAGCGAGCTGCACAACACCCAGGAGCTGCCACTGACTGATGGACGAGCGGTGCTTTACAACACAGGTGCACAGCTTGAAGTGGCTTTATTGGGAGTCTGTGTTGCAGTGCAGGGATTCATACATACAAATATGTGAAAGGACTGAGAAAATGTTAATTCCACAACATGGAAAATTACAACAGCCCAGAGCCAAGTGTTTATAGAGCCTCTTTTTTGGATCCTAAGCTTCCTCCGACAGTCGGAGGACATGCATGGTGGGTTAATTGGTGACTGTAAATTGGCTGTAGTGTGAGCTTGCCTGTGTGTTAGCACTGCAAAGAACTGTGAACCTTCGTAGGGTGTAAGCTCACTCAGAGACATGCCCCAGCCCCATATGACCCTCTATGAGGCAAAGCAGGTGTAGCCAGTGAATGAATGGATAGAACAGAGAGCAGTCTTTGGCCTTGTGGGAACGCTCACATAAATTGAGCTGCACAAACTTTTTGAGTTTAGCACAAGCAAGACATTTTCATTTAAGCCATGTACTGTAATTTTCGGACTATTGAGCACCTGAATATAAGCCACACCCACTAACTTTAAAAAGGACAAAGAAATTGTACATATATAGGCCGCAGGTGTCCACGTTGTAACAGGAGATATTTACACAAAAATATGTCACACAGATTTTTTAAACTTTTAATTAAATACGTAACATACACAAATACCATAAATGCTTTTTTCCGAACAGTGCCTGTAACACGGCTGGTTAAAAAACAACAAATACAGTAGCCTACTAGGAAAAGTCACTGATCGCTATCTTCATCGTCCTCCTGCGCAGTAAAACCACTAAAGTCGTCTTCTCCAGTGTTGGAATTGAACAGCCTCAGAATTATATAGCAAAGACGTTCATTTTGTCCTCAAAATACCAGTAGACTTCAGAATTTCTTTGTAATAGGACAATGGTATGAAGTTGTTAGCTGTACCTTGACATGTTTCGGCGTTCCATCTGTCGCCTTCTCCAGAAGTGTCATGTGACCTGTGTAACGCGTCTCTATCAGCTGTTTTTCCTCGGTGTGGCCAATCTGACAGTTCCAGTGGGTGTGTCAGTTTGGCCACACCTACCGGTGGTCTCTGGAGCAGAGCGTCCCAGGTGTGGGATAGAAGGAACGCTCCATCATCTCTACTGATTGTGTGTGAGCCTCGCTTCCTGATTTCAATGGACTCCTGGATCCAGCGCCTGTATTTATGCTCCTCAGTCCCTGTGATGTCAAGCATGTCAAGGTACAGCTAACAACTTCATACCATTGTCCTATTACAAAGAAATTCTTAAATCTACAGCCTCAGAATTACTTCGCCACACACTTCCTCAGTCTCTCTTTCGTTGTTGCTCTCACTTTCGTCTCGAAGCAAATTCGCAAAAATCGTAGAAATCCACAAATTAGCCGCAGCATTGTTTAAGCTGCAGTGTTCAAAGCGTGTGAAAAAAGTAGCGGCTTATAGTCTGGAAATTACGGTAGTTCCATGTTTATGCCTGATATCTTACAGCACATCCGCCCTCGATTTACTCACATCTACTCACTTCATATAAGTATTGTTGTATTGGGCGGCATTGCTATGATTGAGACCCACTATTAAAGTTTTGTTGCTAAAACAGTGTGTACACAATGCACAATTAAAGTTAATACATACAGTATATTAAAGTTAATGATGAAATAATTTGGTTCAATATAGATACTGTGAAAGTCTATATTGGCTAAGGCTGTTGGCCCTCCTAATTATCTAATATGTAGGAGGTAATTACACTTGGAGTGTAATTTATTTCCAGGTCCTCCTAAATGCAAAACAGCTAAAGCAGAGCTTCTTCCATTGCTGGTTCACCATGTGAAGCCCTAAATTGGCTGCAACAAATAACAAGTGTGTGTATTACAAGGGGGCAACACACATTGTTCACCCTGTACAAACACAGTCCAACCCTCAGTTCTTCACACAATCCAGACAGTTATTAATTAAACGTGTGAAGAGAAGCCTAAATGAAATGTGAACTCATCACAAAGCCACATCTAGCAGCACAGCAAGAAAGATTCAGTTAATGGCTAATAGCTGCATTTTTTTATTTTTTATTTTTTCATCTATTTCTTTTTTTCCCCGGAACTGCGTGTAATCAGGGCAAAGGCTCAAACACAAGCATCTTATGTGCTATTCAAAAAAGGATGTATCAGGGCTGAACAACACATTCAATTAAAAATCATCATTTTAATGCAAGATGTCCAAACACCCTCGCTTCCATTTCTACCTTGAAGGACTCAGTGTTTGATAGCTGAGTCTCACTGCCAAAGCGACTATCAAAGAAAAGGTCATGTCGTCGAAAATGTGATATATTCCCCGTCCTCCCTGTGTGTGTGTGTGTGTGTGTGTGTGTTTTTTTTCCCATTCAGTGGAACTTTTTTTCATTTCAGAACGGAACACTGTCATATGTTTCTCCCCCCAGGAAGCATGCCCTCTGAGTATATCAAATACCAACTCGTATTCACAATGCGCCCGGCCTTCACTGAGGAAACATTCTCAAATAATGCATTCTGTTATGAAACTCCCTCCTTTCATGCGCAAACACTACGAGTCTATATGACCCCTGTACACTTCCAATCTCAAGTGACGGAGGAAAAAAAAACACACCCAAACTGTCATTTCTGAAGGTTGAAGCGATACGGGGGAGCCTGTAATTGTCTGTTGTCCATTACTGCCGCTGAATATCACTCCTATAACCATCCATTTTTTGTGTGCAAATGTGCAGTTGTTGTTTTTCTAGTTTCCCACTGTTTAAAAAAAAAACACAACCAAGTTTGAATCACGACTAATTGGTGTTGAGCAATGGAAAACCCACTGCCTAACAATGCCCACTGAGCATTATTAACAGGTAATCACCACACGTGCCAACATCTTCATTCATGTCAACCACGGAGATGACAGACAGACAGAAATTTCCCCTGCTGTTTTATTGAGGTAATTTTCTGGTAAAACAACATCATCTCATACACGCAGCGCCGCTTTGTTCCACATAAAATACTTTGTTTTATTTATTTTGTTGTCTTTTTTTTTTGTTGTTTTTTTGGACCGACGATGTAAACCCCATCAGCGAGCAGCTTGTGAAATGCTAATCGGAACTCTGTGTCTGAGATTAGTGTCCTGAAGTTTCCAATTATTACGAGGTGTTTCCAGAATGCTGTATTCTTTGGCAATGTAGGGGATTTGTTAACTTTCACATGCCAAAAAAGTGCGGGTTCCCTAAAGAGATGCAAAATGATCTTTTTGACACATTTGAAGACCTCTGCCTTTCTTCTTTCTTTCTTTCTTTCTTTCTTTCTTTCTTTCTTTCTTTCTTTCTTTCTTTCTTTTCTTTCTCATGAGCTGTTTCCTCAAGATCACCTTCTGGGGTCAGTGGCCTCGAGCATGATGCAATGCCGTGTTAATCCAGGCAAGCCGTGTGCATTTCCACCTCACGTTGAAGACCCACCCGGCGAAGTGCATTGTAATGCAGAGTTTGTCCTCCTTTGTAGGCATTTTGGATTTACAGGTCACATGGGACTGATCATCGACGCCAAAAAGAGAGGCAGGATGAAAGTTTTGAAAAATCTGTTTCGTGCAAACAAGGGCAAAGTTTGCTTCCTGGCCACTCAGTGTTTCTAACTACATGATGTCCAGAATTACAGACAAACCCCCCCAAAAAAGTGATGTATTATGTTTGAGAATGTGCAGATTGCTTATTTACACAGTACATTCCAACTAGTGAGGTACTTGCTAGCTTGCGAGAGTTGACAGCGAGAAGCAAGAAGGCTATATTTTTTATGAAACAAAAACTGATTTG
>NW_007578178.1:0-976 GCF_000690725.1 Stegastes partitus
CTGTGGGGGTTTTCGGTTCCTTCCCACTGTTGCGGACTGCTTGCGGACTGCTGAAGCTTATAGGGAATCCAGATGTTTTGGATTGTTGGGTGTTTCTGTTTCTGCCTTTGTGAAGCGCTATGAGATGACTTGTTGTTGTAAATATGCACTATACAAATAAAAAAAAAAAAAAGAGAAAAAGAAAAAAAGAGACAGTACAGCAATATTTACTGAGTGACAGTAATTCTGATACATCAGTTATATTTAAGTTGATTTGGGGATCATTTTTGTTTATTTTTGTTGTGTGTAACTTTTAGGGTGGGCCATTTTCATTTTTATCTTTGATTTTCTCTTCAGCTTCTCTCTTAACCCCCGCTTGTGTGATGTCATCCTTTTAACCAGTTTTTCACTACTTGTCTTTTCTGTACATTTTCATTTTTTTATGGGATGTATTTACATGTGTTTTCATGCACTTTCTGTTGTTTCTACTTGTGTTTGCCCTGCCCTGCCTGATATTTTACCTGTGTTTTATGTTCTACCTGTCAAAGCACTTTATGAAATGTTGTTTTTAAAGGTACTACACAAATAAAGTTGTTATTATTGTTATTATCATTATTATTATTATCCATCCATCATCTACACACCACTTAATCCTCAGTAGGATCGCAGGGGGCTGGAGTCTATCCCAGGTGACTAAGGCTTTTCAAGTTACATATTGAGAGATGGTACACTAGCAAAGTTATGAAATGTAAAAAAAAAAAAAAAAAACAGGAGTCCATACCCAGTATCAGAGGTTGGTGAGATATTTTATAGTAACATGGATTTTTTCATTTTTTTTTTTTTTTAAATTTTAATTTCCATAACAAAAAAAAAAAGACTAGTAGTTACAGGATGCTACCAGGTTTCTTTGAAGAATGATGGAAAACAAAAATACAAAGTAAAATACCATCCCTGAGCTCTTAGAAGGAAATCAGCAGGGTTTCTCAAATATTCTGAA
>NW_007578178.1:1466-29176 GCF_000690725.1 Stegastes partitus
GAAGACATTGCCAGCCCTGGAGCCATGCTGATAATCTGGCTAAAGCAAGTAACAGCAATTATTTCAGGTTGCATTTTTTCTTTGACACTAACTCTTATCAAGCAGTTACTCCCTTACTAAGAGCATTTCTTTTCCTTTCAATTAAAAAACAAACAAAAACACAGCACATTTTCAATTTTGTATCTCCAAAGAATACAATGTCGTCTTGAATTTATGCTCCACAAAATGTGTTTTTGTCTGGGGACGCCGCTGTGGGTCCAGCCTCCCACTTGGGTTTGTTTAGGGCCACAGAGATACCTCCTCATATGGAGTGCTAGCCATCTGGTGCAACATTTACCACGCCGCGGACTCATATGGAGCGTGTGTGCTCGTGCGTATGCGTGTTGTTTAGTGTGTGTTTGAGGTGGTGGCACATGGAGCATGCGGCCCCACCCAGGGTACCTTCATTGTGTGCAGTGGTCTGGAACCTATGGATCACTGCAACCACTCCCTCTTCCCCCACCAGCCGCACACACCAATACACTTCCAGGATGACAACTGGAGGTCCCTTTTTGAGTGCGCGACGGTTAGTTGCATTAACAGGACGATAAAGGGGTGTGGGAGGGTGGATGGGAGGGTGATGGGTGGAGATGATAGAGTGCAGTGGTGAGATGGATCCAGGGAGAAGAGGGCGACTGAGGGCAAAACAATGGCTCAAGGCAATGAAGATGGAAGTGGTGGCTGAGGTGAAGAAGAGAGTGCACCGAGGCGATGATGCAGAGTTTAAAGTAGCATTTTCTCCCGTGTGCGCTTCTGATGCGCTCCATAACATCTGAAACGTGAGCCGCATTCTACCCGCTAACGTAATTTCATTTTGCACTCCTTGTGATGACTCACTATTGAAAAAAATCCTAAAAGGGTCAATTTAAAGTAGAAATTAGGTTTTGGAATGCAGTCTTAGAGTATTTTTGTTTGATACCCACATTATGGTCTGTAGCATGCATTTCCAGGAAATATTTGACAGTAGTTTTTATGTGGATGGCTACTTTACCATAGAAAGACATTGGAAGCACACAGTGTTGAGCGGTTTGGTTGCTTCTTTCCCCAGTTAACGGCAGAAAGAAACAAGGCTGTTTTGGTTTTGCTCAAATCCTTTAACAAACCCACAATAATCCACTATCAAAATATGAATACAGAAAAATATAAAAATCAATTGGCAGCTATCTGGCAGGGCAAAACCTACGTCAGGAGTATTTTAAAGGTGCATTAAAGCTGCTCTAGTAGATGTTTCTATATCGTTAATAGATCCAATGACCGTGTCTCTTGGGGACACAAATATATTAAGAATGAATTTCTTTGTATTTTGTACCTTTGTTTTTTGATTCTTGAATAAATGTTATCTCTGATCCAAAAGGCTTCCTCAGTTCTAGCCGGCTGGTGGGGACTCCTAAGTAGTTTTGCCCACCTTCAAATTACATAATTCAAATTTTTCGATATAAATTCCTAACATATGTCATCCCACAGTGCTTAACATAGTAACATATAGACGTTACGAATTTTGAACAGAGAACCCACCAATCCAAAGTTGCATTTGGATTTCTTGTGAGCAAACGGTAGGCAATGGTGGAAAGAAACCAACACATAGATCTGTATTGTGGGGAAACTGGCGGGGCAGAAACCTCAGGACTGTGCTATAAGTACCCAGTAGGTGTTGTCATAGACCCTTTCCTTTGTTTAGAGATGGCTGTTCCACTTTAGCATAAAAGGTTTCTTGAACCCTTCTCTCAAACCATCTGTCTTCTCTGTCCAGAATGTGAATATTAGTGTCCACAAAGGAGTGTCCGTTATTCTTTAGATACAGATGGACAGCTTAGTCGTGTCCTGAGTCTGCTCTCCTGTGTTGGGCGGTGCGTTTGTGGAGCAGTTGTTTAGTCTCCCCTTTATGTAGGTCATACATCTTAAAGAACCAAAGGAGAAGTGCATTTGCCTCCAACTGCATGTCTTTTTCTCTTTTTTTTCTGATTTAAAATACATCCAAAATAGGCAAACAAGTGATTTACAAGTAACTTTAATTACAAATAACAAGAAATTTTACAACAAAAAAATGCATGTACAGATTTTAATAGTGATATCAAGCTGGATCTAATTAAATATGATCTTGTTCTGGGAGGATCCAGCACAAATTAAACCCCTTACTGACATGGATCATTACTGAGAAAGTTTAAACCTACAGTCCCAATACTGATAAGGTAAACATTTCATACAAAAAACAAGCAGTGAATAGTGTTCAAACTTTTTGCGTTGGTTACAGGATCCACAGCTTGTTTTGAAATGCAACGTATGGCATATTTTAAAGTTATTCAGTATGGAAGTCACAAAAAGGAGGCGTTTAGCACCTACATGACTGTCAACATCTGAACAGCATTTAATACAAGCTATACTTAAGACCACTGAGCAGAGTGTGTAGAAGCAGGACAGTAGAATCTGGTGAACTTTTGTTGTGTCGATCGTA
Source organism: Stegastes partitus (assembly GCF_000690725.1). Lineage (NCBI taxonomy): Eukaryota > Metazoa > Chordata > Actinopteri > Pomacentridae > Stegastes > Stegastes partitus. The sequence continues at coordinate 3,958 of NW_007578178.1, forward strand.
TGTTTAGTATGGTCCCTAATTTACAACAGGGCTGCATGATGATGCACCTAAAGGGGAACTGAAGAAAAACTCCCCAATGTAAACACATTTGCATATGTGTGCATGTCCTCTCATGCAAGCGGTGGCAGCTACCCATGTATGAGTGTGTATACAGGACACTCACAGGCTCACATGCGTAATTTCACTGCCTGTCAGATTTCATTTACCAGATGACCAAACAGAGAAAATAAATTTCACAGCTCTGATTGGTAAATGAGTCTTTGTTTATATGTATTCATGTCTGCGTCTTTAGAAACCCACATTGCCTCGTGGCGAGGAGATGCCACAGTGCCGCTGGAAGTCTTCAGTTATGGCTAAAAATGAATTACAATAAAATGAGGGCATTTAACCAACTGCATACATAGGGTTGAGCTTAGCAGTGGCAAAAACTGTGACAACAGCTCTGGAGGGAGCTTTTCAAAATCTGACTCGAAATCCCAGATGATATCATCAGGGCTACTTCTGATTGGGCTTGAAGACTAATAATTTATCATATAAATCATAGTTTACAAACTGAGGCTTCATCTTCACTAATACATCCTCATTTTTAAATTCATAACTTCTTCTGCATGTCCGCTTAGTGTCCACAATACTCTGGAGTTCTTGAAACACTGCTCAACCTTATAGTTTAGAAACTCCAGAGTTGTGTCATAGTCTAGACAGGCAAAAAAGGACTATTCTGAAAACAATGACAGACACCCATGTCCACTTTCTGATTGGGCCTCAACTGTCACTAAATGTTGTTCTCTGATTCATAACACTTCTACCATGTGACTGTTTTGCAGAAACAACATGAAAAGACTCCCCTCATTCCACAAAATAGCTTTGATGAAACTCAACAGCATTGTCTCCGTTAAGCCTTGATTCAACTCGTGCAGATGTGTACGAGGACAGCTGTGGACACCTCAACCTCGTAGTCATTTTTATTATATTACTTTCTAGTCTGCTTGAAGTTTGCTTGATGGACTCAGTGGACTGACATCTATGTATTCCCTGCATGCACAATAACTACTTCCCCCGTAAAATAAGATAATAATCCTTTATTTCTCCCCACGCCAGGGGAATCTACATTGTTACAACATTTTAAAAAGAAGAACAGAAGAACACAGCAGCACGAAACATATACGTAATAATAATAAAAATAACAATAATAACATGCACAATATATACAAAGAATGAAAAATGAAAATGATTAAATACAGTACGAGGAGTAAGACTGCAGGAATAGCACAGTGGACATGCGGAACGAAACTTGGGGAGAGGATGAAATTTATGCTGGACATGAAAAGAATTGGCAGATCTATTAAGTTCCTGCTTCTTTCTCCACCTAACCCTCCGCCACTGGCTGCAGCTCAAGGACACCAGCTCACCTTCGACTTTGCTTTAACACTGTAAAACTCATTTGTGCTACACAACAGTGAGTCGCGAAGTAATTCAGCCACACATAGTCGAACTGGCAGTTCTGAAGAACAATACAGAAAGCCACCTTTGAACTTGACATGGTCAGGTCCTTTGGTTTGTTTTGTGTGAAACCATGTCTATCTGAATGCTTTTGAGACTGCTTACTTCACTTATAATGTGTCTTCCAGATTTTTAAAAAAAAAGAAAGAAAGACATGCGGACATGCAAAGACAAATGTAAAAAAATAAAAAATAAAATAAAATCTGAATACCTGGTTTGCAAAGATCAAAACTTCACCCTTACGATTACAGTCTTTGGCCAATTCATGGTTTCTGCAGGCAGAAGATGTGCACACAGCTCTGTTCTTACAGTAGGTACACACTGGTGTACTGAACACTGAAAAATGTGTGTGTTTTATAAAGTGTGTCATTGTGATTGTTCCTGTGTTGAGTACAGTGGGTGGACATAGCAAAGGGTTTCTGGAGAATTTCGGACTTCCTATTGTTTTGCCACCACTGATGGAAAAACTGTAGGTATAATTCAAAGCACCTCCATAATCCGGCCACAGCTACTTAAATTTCAACTCCTTCGACGATTCAGTATAAAGATGTGGGTAATGAAGACTGTACTCACGCAGCCTCTCCACAAAACAAGCAATTGCTTTAAGCACCATTTGTTTTCTTGGCACATGCAAAAATTGGCATGCTCGCAGCGCAGACAGCCCAATTGGTCGCAAATTTTGGGCCTGCGTGGACCCTCAGAAAGCTTTAATTGGCCTTAAGTAGTCGTCTTGTGCCGCTTCTGTAGCTGCCACCAACCTAATTCGCATCCGCTCCAGTGATACCTACACAGCTGAAGGTTCCTCAACACCTTGACACAGAAGCACAACCAGAAAGAAAATCCAGCCTCCCTTCATTGGCCTTATCTGATCTGCATTGCTAATTTGCCTTATTTGTCTTCTGTCAAAGAACTGTTTATTGTTGATTCTCTCAATACACTTAATCCTGTTTGATCATGCAAATGAGGGAGCAAGGAACAACACACACACACACACCTATATGAACACACACACACACACACACACACAAAAATCACAAACAGAAGGATGCATTCAGGCAAGCACCACGACCACTAATGTGAGCGCCCCACTGCACACACACCAGGCGAAAAGTGTCTCCGGCTCACACAAGCCATTTGGTCAATATGGTGGCTGATGAGACCATAAGGCTGCTGGGTGTGATATAATGTCCTGACACACACACACACACACACATGCACACACACACACACACCTACACACACATCAAATCATCCCCTATCACCATTAGAGACATCACTGAAGCACACACACGCAGACACACACTCCAATCAGCACCCAATGAGCCTATACAGGGAAAGAAATGGGCAGAAAAGGAGGAGTTGGGGGGGAGGTTGGGTGAAAAAAAAGAACGGGATAGGAGACGGACTGATTTCTGCAGCTTTGAAGTAATGTCGGCAATTTCAAATATAACTCTCTCATTTGGTGGGAGTCCATTTTGTTGGAGTGAAAGAAGCTAACTGCAGGGTTGAAAATCACACACATATATATATATAAAGAAAAAACATGCTTGCTATTTTGTGTTCTGTTTCAGCTTCTGCCTTTCCTTTTTGTCTCGACAAAATACTTCCCACCGCCATCAACCGGCTTGACGTGGCAGTTGCTTTACTGTTTCCATGACCGAAGGATTTACAGGCCCTGTTTTTCTTCCTCGGATTTTTGGCCACTTCGTCATTCATTTGGACGCTGGTGAAAAGGATGAAATTGCTGTCACAAAATGCAGCAGGGCGTCTGGGCAGGGCGAGGAGCTCGGGGTAAAGCTGCTGTTCATTCACTCTGAGAGCAGACGTTTGAGGTCCTTCAAGCATCCGATGAGGATGCCTTCTAGACGCCACTAGATGAGGCATTCGGCAGAAAAACGCAGACAAAATCTCAGTGATTGCTTCGTGAAGGTTTAGAGGCGGTCACAGGCCAGAGGTTGCGCCCTGGTAGGAAACAGTCCAAGTTAAAGAGGGGTGGGATGGCTTTCCAAGTCTGGCAAACAACAAGAATGGTGTGAACTGTATTTGTCGTTTAGAAAAAGAATGCCACGAGTAAAGCACACCTCAAGCGTAAGAGGTTATGGCTAGGGATTGACCAAGATGGGTTTTTTGGGGGCTGATTATTGGTAATCGAGAAAGGCTGATGACTGATATTTGGAACTGTCCATCCATCCATCCATCCATCCACCCATCCGTCCATCCATCCATCCATCCATCCACCCACCCATCCACCCATCCATTCATCCATCCATCCATCCATCCATCCATCCATCCATTCGTGGAGGCAGCAGCCTTAGCAAAGCCACCCAGACTTCCCGATCCACGCACACCTCCTCCAGTTCTTCCGGGGGGACCCCTAGGTGTTCCCAGGCCAGTCGAGAGACATAATCCCGCCAGCGTGTCCTGGGTCTTCCCCAAGGCCTCCTCCTGGTGGGACGTGCCCGGAACACCTCCCCAGGGAGGCGTCCAGGAGGCATCCGAATAAGATGCCCGAGCCACCTCAGCTGGCTCCTGGAGGAGCAGCGGCTCTACTCCGAGCTCCTCCCACGTGACTGAGCTCCTCGCCCTATCTCTAAGGGAGCGCCCAGCCACCCCACGGAGGAAACTCATTTCGCTTGTATCCGCGATCTTGTTCTTTCAGTCATTACCCAGATCTCATGACCATAGGTGAGAGTAGGAACGTAGATTGACCGATAAATCGAGAGCTTTGCCACCTTGCTCAGCTCTCTCTTCACCATGATGGTCTGATATTTGGAACCGACACACGAAATGTAATGTTTTAACAAAACGTGATGACAAACAACCTGTCATTCATGACTAGGCTTCTTCATTAACAATAGTGACTATAGCTGATTATGTAAAATAGAAATAGGACTAATTAAGTTAGGACGCTCTCCTGTTTATGTGAGATTGACTGAGATTGATCAGTTTGTCTCCTGCGGTTACATTTGCTCTCTATGTTTTTCATCTTTGGCTATTCTGTCACATTTATTTCCCACTAAAGTCCACATCTTAAAGCATGGTCAATTATTGTTTTCAAGACTCTGTTTTGGGGTAATTTGCCTTCGAACTTAGCCGCTAGCCATTAGCCACTGCGAGAGTCGCTAATTTCCTGGTTTGTAGCATCGGCTTTCGTTTCTTGTTGAGTTTTTGCAGTCTCTGCTTGAGAGACATTTCTGAGACCACAGAGTGACGACAGACCGAGAGAGGCGAAGCATTTAATTCATCAATAATTGGCCAATAAAAATACAGATAATGGAAAAATGCCAAATATCTGCCACGATAATCCACCAGGCCGACAATCCATCCCTAGTTACGGCGTTGTTTCGACGTCACAGTTCTCATGAGCAGCGACCGACGCCTAAAGGGCAAAAGCAGCTTAACATAGACCTCTTCATCCATCCTTTGCTGCCTCTCCCCTCCTTCCTCGGTCCCACAGTTTGTTTTGCGGCCCTTTTTCTCCCGCTGGATGTCCCACTGGGGGCTGAGCCTCCACAAAGACCCGACACCCAGAGTGAAGCAGAAAAGGACTGCGAAAAGAGAAAAGGGGAGAGAGAACGGCGAGGAGAAAATAGAGGGTGAGAGGTCACAGAGTAGAAGAGGAGTAGAAGAAGACAAGAGCAAGCGGAGAGGAGAGCTGTAAAGAGAGCAAAGAATAGGGGACCGAGAAAGAGTGAGGGGAAGACTTAAGAAGACTGAGGATATTGAGAAAAGGAGGCAAATAAAAGGGGGAGCGAGAGAGATAGTCGGCGGTGAAAGAGATAGAACAAGAGCAGAGAAGAGGCAGGAGAGAGGATAATGGAAAGAAAACAAAGATGTGAAGAAGAGCAAAGAGAGAGGTAAAGGCTGGGAGGGAAGGAGGGATTGGGTTTGACACAAAAGAGTATCCAGCAGAGTAGAAAAGGTGGAGATGAGAAAAGGGAAAGAGACAGACTTGATGAAAAGAAATCAAGCTTTGAATAAAGAGGGAGGGAGAGGGTCGGTTGCCTGGAGCCTGTGTGTGAGTGTGCATTGTAAAGGATGGAGAGTCATAAGTAGCTGCTAAAAGGCTTGTGCCACCTCTGCTGGAGGAGGAGCCCTTCAGAAAACATCTCGTCGGCTCAGTGTGTGCGAGTGAGTCAGCGTGCAATTTGGTGAGGAAGTGTTTTCAAGGCTCAAACGCTGCACTCGTGGGTTCACCATAGGTTAGGTGATTGCACACTTCCCCCCACCTCCCCCATGACACAGGCACGCAAACACACCGGGTCTGGCCAGTCCGCGGCCTGTTAACACCTCGGTCTTAATCATCACCTCCGTGTCAAGGCTGGCAAAACGTAGCGCTCTGATCTGGTTCCGTCGCACACACGCTGCGTTTACATGCACTTAAGAAATCAGATTATTCTCGGCTTTCAGTGCTAACCTCGTTTCTCAAATGCTGTGTAAATGAGAAACATGGCGCCCTTAATGAGTTAAAGGGATAAAGAAAAACATGTTGAACAGAAGCTGATTTCTGCTGGAGAAACCTGACCGGCCTGTTAAAGTGATGGCATTCTGTCAGTCAGGCTAAGGTCAGTCACGGCTTCATTCAGACGAACCCACCACTGAGCCGTGGCACGCACTTGAAATTTTCCATTCTTGTGAGATTGAACAGTACATCGAGATATATTATAACACCCAATAATGCAATGAAATGTAAATATGAGCATGTTTCAGTTGCACATGCAGTTGCCAATGTCTGATGTCTGTTTTTTCTTTTTGCACATGGCATGCATAGTAACGTACACAACCTGGCAGGTGTCACGCTCTAATAATTCACTGACTCCAATTAATCACTTGATCATGCAAATTATTTCGTATTCCATCGCCCAGTACTACTTTATTTGTGTGCACACTTTTAAATATTGTCAAGGCACTGTAACTATAAAAAAAAAAAAACCCTTGCTACGAGCAACAATATGGCAGCCATACTCATTGCCCACAAATTACCGGATTCATTCTCTCAAACCTAAGCACTAAAACAGTCCGCAGGTTAATTATTCAGTAACTGACAAAAAGCAGGCACAAAGAAATCGTCTGGAGTCATGTTTGGGATGATTATGTCCGATATCTACTCTGTTTTTTAGCTCCGTTTTCATCTTCACCAACTCCTGAGGGAAATATGTGGCTCTTTAGCAGCTAAATGCTACGCTATGCTCAGCAGCTTGCTGCTAACTGCTGTTTAGTGCCACGCAGGTAGTGTCCAGTGGGTTTTTAGAGCTTTTTCATTAAAAAAACACCAAGCAGCTGTGATTTAAATGGATGTTGTAAGCTCAAGGAGCCCAAACAGCAGATTTAGGGGACAGAAAACCAAAATAATGAGGAGCTATTGAGCTAAAGAGTTACTGATGATGTTGAATTCTTAGAGATTTTGTCACTACATTAATATTGTTCACACAAGAATATCGATTATTGCCACTTTAAGTAGTTTGTCAAATTAAAACTATTAGGTCCCTATTATGAAACTTTGCATACTTTCAGTTTGGACTATGAAACTGGAGGATGACGTCTTAGGTTGTGAGAACTTGTTATGGGTATTTTATTTTATTTTTTTAAAGACTCTTTCTTGTCAAGTGAACAGATTTCTTCAGAGTAATGTCAATTAATGAGGTAATAAGGTACAATCACCTCACAGCTAGAGGGCTCAACTCTCGGCCTGGTGTCTTTCCGTGTGGAGTTTGCATGTTCTCCGGCCTCCTCCCTCAGTCCAAAGACATGTTGAGGTTAATTGGTGATTCTAAATTGTCTGTAGGCATGAATATGAGTGTGCTTGGTTGTCTGTCTCTAAGTGTGGCCCTGTGACAGACTGGTGACCTGTCCAGGATCCAGGCTCCGGCTCCCCTGCGACCCTACAGAGGATAAAGCAGTGCATAGATAATGGATGGATAAGTATTCACCCCTTCAAGCCAGTATTTAGTAGATCCAGCTTTGGCCACAGTTACTGTGTGGCTAGGTCTCAATCAGCCCTGTATATCTGGACACTGCAATTTAGCCCAATTCTTCCTTGCAAAACTGTCAGGTTACACAGGGATTGTGACGGAACAGCCATTTTCAAGTTCAGCCACAAGCTCTCAATTGGATTGAGGTCTGGGCTCAAACTGGGCCACTGCAGAACATTCACATTGTTCTGTTGTGACCATTTCTGTGTAGCTTTGGCTGTGTGCTTCAGGTCATTGTCTTGTTGGAAAACAAATTTTCTGCCAAGTCACACTTGTCTTGCAGACTTTCTTTGGTTGTCCTCCAGGATTTTCCCAAACTTTGCTGCATCCGTTTTACCCTCTACCTTTATAAGCCTTCGAGGCTCTGCTACAGAGAAGCATCCCCACGTCATGATGCTGCCACCACCGTGCTCCATGGTGGAGATGATGTGTTTGTGATGATATGCAGTGTTCAGTGTCCGCCAAAGATAGCATCTAGTCTCATGACCAAAATGTAAAATGTTGTTCTCATCAGACAAAAGAATCTTCTGCCAGTTGACTCCAGAGTCTCCTACATGCCCTCCGTCGTCTACTGAGCTTTTTTGAAACAGTGGCTTTCTCTTTCCCACTCTCCCATAAAGCTTTGACTGGTAAAGAATAGGCAACAGTTGTATCCACCGTCTCTCCCATCTCTTCTTGTATCTTGCATCTAATCTTGTAACTCCTTTGGAGGAACCATAGATGTCCTGGTGGCGTCCTTCATTAGTCTCTTTCTTCCACAGCCAGTTAGTTTGTAAGGACAGTCTGGTCTATTCAGCTTCACATGTGCCATATTCCATAATTTCTTACCTGTCAGATAATCTCCATTTCACTAATTATCTGACTTCTAGCACCAGTTGTCTGCATGTGTAATGAATGGGGTGAATACTTACGCAATCGATTCACAGTTTTTATTTTAAGAATTATTTGACATTAATTTTTAGTGGTCAGCGTCGTATTGACATTTTAAAAGCACAGTGAAATAGATGATGATCTCTGCCTTGCTACAGTTAACTAGTGAAGATGTAAAGACAGCACAACGTTCTGCCAATCATCGTTCATTCTTCTGATGGTTCGTTATTTGTGATGCATTTGCCAAGAAACATTATCAAGTCAGCCTGTTAAACTTTGACAGCTCGTGCTGCATCCACAATGCCTGCAGGGAACGAAAGCTTGCTTAGCTATGTTTTCACAGCTTAGCCTATTAGAGGAGCTTGACCTCTGCCTGCGCTGCAACTTTTTCTCAGAGAGGATGTTTCAGTGCAGCTTTATTTGCTTTGCACATGCAAGGAAATAGAATAATTCAAAACACACAACAACCTTGTGTTTATCATGTTACATAACCATATCCATACGGTACTTCTCAGTGTAGATGGTGTTTCTTGTGCAGGTTCTGATCAGGAATCCACGAGACGCTGTTTTCAGGAACAGGGTAGATGAATTAAACGGGGGCAGGGAGACTCCTGCACAGTAGGAGGAAGTAACAAGCCTCCATAATGACCGAGATGTGAAGCTGAAAATGTGTCTGGGGCATCTGAATTTGCTGTTCTGTTATGTCGACTGTTGCTTTGGTGTTCATTCAAATTTACCACAGGCCTAGACAACACTTAATAGGTGTGAGTTGTGCGGGCTGAACTATCAGCTCATGAAAATGTCATCAGTGCTTCTCTGGAATTCCGCTGCTTTAATTTTCATCTAAAGCTTTTCGCATGCTTAGCTGTTAAGTTTACAAATGTGATTTTATTTTTTATTTTTTTGATTACCAGAAGTGAAATCTGTGGCACTCCTGCAAATACGCTACAGCAAAACAGTGCATTAGTGCTTGATACAGACAAACCAATGGAAGGCAGTGGACACTACAAAGACATTAATATTTGTAGGGAAACACAAAATTAAGCAGATGTTGTTTTGAGGCTACATTTCAAGGCCATGGACAGATATTGTTGACTTCAGCTGGGATTGTCATGAAAGAAAATCAATAACAATAACACAACTGATCTGAGGAAACAATGGTGACATGAAGAAAGAACCTGGATGAAAATTAGTGACAAAATTGCATATCAGGAAAACCTCTGTATGATTGTTTTCTGAGCATGCTATTATGACTTTCTAGACAAGGGTGACTTTCATTTTTTTCCCCTTTTTTTGATCTCCCTTCAAACCACAACAGCTGGTGTCATCCCTGCTCCCAGTGGCCATGTTTGATGTGAATACATTCTCATCTTACCTGATAATGGCCTATTTAGAAAAAAGGCTCATGTGCAATTCTCAGTTAGTTAAATTTTTGCACAAAATATAATATTTAGGTTGAGAAAACCTTTAAAACTATAAGTACTTGGATAAAAAGTGCCTTTTTGGGTGGAATAAACCTTGGACAGCTTGGACAATGTTGTATTTTGGGTGCAAGAAACCCTAAAAAATTTAAGACATTTGCGCACATCAAATTTGGTAGGTGGCGCTGTTGTGAAAAACAAGGTTCCTAGAATTGCAGTCCTGAAACTGTAGCCTCCTCTGCTGCAAAAACATAATATTGCCTCCTTTCATCTTTCGCTGCCTTCATAGTTGCTATGGCTACTAGAGGGTGTTGTCACAATGAAACGCAATTATGGATTCTAATAATCTGTTTGTCCAAACGATTAATCAGTTTCATATATTTTTTGTTTGTTTGTTTGTTTTGTTTTTTAATAGGAGGGCAGTCTCAGAGATTGAGATTGTCAAAAAACACATTGTTTTAAGCCTGCTGAACCCTTCAGGTATCAGTAAATGGGAAAAGGTTCACACTTTTGGTAACAAATATCAAAAATAATTGACTCATTGTCATTTATACAATATAATCCATCACACTGTTGTTTGAGGAAGGACACAGAGTGAAGTACAGATGCTGTAAAACTTTCCTTTACCCCACAACATTAGCAGGACCCTGTCAGATTTGTAAATGTTAAATTCATTGTTCGTCATCTTTTGTTTGACGTTATTTTCAGTTAAAACTGAAATATTGGTGACATTTCAGAATGAATTGAGTTTTGATCCAACGTCTGTGTGTTTCAGTGCGGTGTTGTGACAGCATTGTACTTTGCTCTGTCACTGGCAGCATCCGTCAGACAAAAAAAAAAAATTACTTGAATTGTTCCTTAGCCTCTGCTTATTGTCTGGATGCAAGTCTGAAACCAGTCGTCGGCACCATGGTCCACCATTCACTGAGCTTTAATTTAAAAATCAGGTCAGTACAGACCTTGCGTTTGACCAAACACAGTTACATGCTGACACAGATCTATTCTGCCTCCTGCCTCTTAATTTGCAGCCTTTATATCAGTGTACAATGAAGCGGTGGAGCTCAGAAGGACAAAACTGCTGTAGAAAATAAATTGAAATGATTATAGTCGTCGGTGCAGAGAGAGAAAAAAAAGAGGGACAGAGAGGAAAGATAGAAAGGTGGATATTTTTGCTCTATTGTCCCCCTGTGATGAACCACTCAAGTGGAGTGTTTATGGTGAGGAAAGCATGTACCCGAGCTGTCAGCCCCTTGGTAAGCAAGATTCTGGGAGACAAAAGGCGTGTGTGCATGTGTCAAGGCCATCGGCGCACACACACATTGTCTGTTGAATGTCTTCACACTGTGGTGAGGCTATGTTTTTCTCCCTGCTTTTCACCGGCTACACACAGATCTATTTCTATTTTTCCCTCTCCCTTCAGAACATGACTCTTCTCCCACACAGAGTGTGTAAGTGAGTATTTGTGTGTGGCCCCTTCGTCAGCTACATAGCAATGGCCTCAGAGCAATAGATGCCTACAGAGACAACAAAGAGCAGAAGCACACATTATATGAGAATACATCAGCATTTGTGTGATTATGTTTGAATTTCTGAATGTGTGTGCATTGAACGTTCATAAATAATGGTTGGACATAGTGGAGATGCACAGTGTCGGCATCATCATCATCATCGGTTTTCAGCATCGGCCCAGAATGAACGCAGTTTAGTTTTGTCTGAAAATCCTCCATTACAAATTAATATGGCAACAAAAAAAAACTAAAATATAGTATATTTTTTTCAACTTAAACTGCCGTTTTCTCCGAGTAGGATTACAGAGCAGAGAAAAGGACAGAATGACACGTGTAATGTTAAAATCATTTTTAAATTTTAGATTTAGGTGAAGCAATTGCTTAAGTTGGAAAATTGGACATTTTAATTTTACTTTTAAATTGAAGTTGCAGCAAACTGTTTATCGGAGTCAAATGATTTACGTCCATCTAACTTAAATCAGTAGCTCTGGTATTATTTCTTAACTTAATCTGGATAAACCTAATGCATTTGCGTGTTACCAGTTGAAGCAATTCATTTAATTTGGTCAAAGAATTCTCTTTTTTCAGTTTAAAAATAAGCAATATGATTCATTTGTACAGCTTACTACAGAAAAGAATATTTATTCTAAAATTAACCTTTACAAGTTGATTAAAAAAAATAAAATAAAATTGTACAGCATCTTAACATTCTCCTATTTTTCCAGCTGCACATTCATTCCTTTCCTCACAGTTCCTTTGTTAGCTGCCCAACACAACACAGCGTACACTTTAGGGCCACTGAGCTGACTCACTGCTGCAACTGGGAATTCATTGCCTTGCTCAAGGGCAAGTTGACAGCTTATTTTCCATCCTCCTCACCTATAATTTCTAATCTAGTCTCTGTATCCTCACCGGTGACCTTCCAATCATAAACCAGCCTCTCTAACCTCAAGGCTCCTCCACAATAACTGCAAACACGTCATTACAGACACTCCACTATTCCACGTTCCCTGGATGCAGCCTGCGTGGATGCATCTGTTTGTCGGCCTCGCATGAGGATATCTCGAACCCTTTACGGCTCTCCCCTGCATCGAATGATATTGAGGGGAATTGCACACAATGGATCCACTTTTCACTTTGGAGTCAGGAGGGAGAAATAGTGAGCGGGAGAGACAGAGAGAAAACAGGATATTTGGGGGAAAGAAGGGCTAATACAAGAGGAAGAAAGAGAGGAGAGGGAGTGACTGCACGAGCAAGAAAGAGTGATTGCCTATTGACTTGATGAGAGAGGATGCATCATTATATAATTGTAAATCCCAGAAAGATAGGGTGTAATAGGACTTTTTCTCCTCCCACTGCTGCTTTGGTAATTTATCTCTCTCTCTTTCCCTCCCTTTCTACCTCTCTCTTACGCCCTGTCACCCATCAATCTTTTTCCAATTACCTGCTCTGTCTATCCACAAATCCATCATAATCATTTCCATGGTAACGGGTTGCATCCTCCATTGGCTTTGGCCTATTGTTCAATATAATTGCACGCCAAAAAGCAGTCTTTAGAAGAGGGAAGGGGATACACAGAGAGGCTCAGATCTGGATATTGTCTCTGCGCTCAGCGACTAATGTCACTGCGTCTCCGTAGAGTCAACTTCAGTGCAGATAGTCTGCTTAATTTCAACCGTGGCATCCATTCATCAGACATTTTATTAGCCATTATGTGTGGATTGGCTTTATCCTGGGCTGATGAAACATCTTTCCAGCCCGCACGATTGTCACTTATTGTGGAAATGAGAAAGTATAAATACCCATGCAAAGTCGATGAAGAACAAAAATTACATATATTTGTAAGGAAATAATGGGAGGCAAGACTGTCCACAAATCCAGGCTTTATTTAGCTAGTCATAATTGTAAGTTAACCAACACAGATATTCTGGGAAACCCAGGTTTGTCTTTTTTAACACATAATTACTAAAGAACCATCTTTCTCACCCAAAGAGCACTAAACCCAATTTTGAAGGTTCTGATTGGTCCATTGACGTGCACCAAAATTATCCATGAGTTCCCGGCAGATTGGTCTTCTCCCTTTGTTATAAAAGGCCTCTTTCTTTTTGCACTAACATGAAGATTCGTACAAGCTTGTGCAATCATGCTGTTTCAATTTAAGAAATATTTCGAAGATGCCGTAGGAAACAAATTCATGCTTTGAGTCTTCACATACGGATTACTGATTCTTCAAAATGACCATGGACTATATAAAAACAACAGATACTACATGTCACCCATTGGTTTGTGGACGACAGTTTCGAAGTCTTGAGTTTGATATTGGTTTGTTTCTATCTTGGTTTTTTGAACCTAGATATAATAAGAGAAAGGTGGATCTGAAAGGGGACTTGAGGGCACTTCGCTCAAGATAGTGACCTGCCAATCACAATGTAGCCCCGCCCTGAAACATACAAACAGAATTTATTAACTTAACATCATGCTGCATTGAAAAGTCTTGAAACCAGTGATCAAGACCAGAACTTCATTAGTAAAATGTTTACAGAGGGAACAGATCAAGTGAGAAATCAAGTTCTTTTCACATAGGCCCAATCCTAATATCCACCTGAAGGCCAAAGCACTAAACCCCCAAGTACTTAACTGGTGTTGCAGCTGTAGTGCTTGAGCATGTACGCTCAGGACGGCTCCAAATGGTACATAAAGAAGGAATGGGACACACTGTCATCAAAGCATGTGTTGCTTGGAAACAACGAAATGCCATTTAAAAAGAAAAAGAAAAAAAAAAAAATGAGATTGAATTAAATCAAAGAAAGGACGCAATCAATTGATCAATCACCCCCCATGTCCATCCATTAAAAAAAAAAAAAAAAAAAAACTAAAAGTCAGGGATGCCGGCTGGCTCAGGTGGCAGAGCAGGTTGTCCACTAATTGCAAAGTTCTCCACAAGTGCTGAACCCTGCACGGCAGCTCTGTGGCCCTTTGTGTGTGAATAGGTGAATGGGGACCGTAAAGCTCTTTGAGTAGCACTGAGGTAGAAAAGTGTTGTATAACTGCAGACCATTTAGCGTGAACATCTCCAAATCCTATACGTACTTTTACCTGAAAATACAAAGCAGCAGTGAGCCACCCGGCGACATCCATGCTTGGTTGGACACATTTCGTCGGGGGCAGGAACTCCACGTTTACAAGTCACCAATTTCGCGAACAACTATGGCTAAGTTCCCTTAGTAAAGTGTATGAGGACTGACAGGATGCATAGTAGCGTTGAAAAGTCTGCATCAGAGCCCTCATGCGCCTGATGATTTAAAAGTAGGACAGCCCTGAGCTCTCTTGTGCCTTAAGTTCAACGAGTCTGTTAGGGTGGAGTTTGGGATTGGACCATAGACTTCTAGGCAGGCTTTTGGGGGGAAAAAGCTGGTTTAAGGCACTTCCATGTTGGCTTCACTTTCAGAACCACAGGCTACATCTATCTTTAATGTACAGTCTATGTATAAGACATTGTACTGTTTTGCAATACAACAGCACAACAAAACTGACACTCACTGAGTTAACACAACACTAAAAGATTAAATAATTAAGAAATATAACAGTACTGAAGGGCAGAAGTGAAAAATAAGTCGTGCAAAAAAATAATTCTCTGCACTTCAGTCCGTAGGGAGTTCAATCAGTACAATGTGCATATGACAATATTGTACACGTTGTGAGGCCATGATCAACAATTTGGCAGCTTGAGAGAAGAATTTTACTTTTATTTTTTTAAGTCTTGTGGTGTGTGCATGTATTGATCACCCAGCAAAAGCGAGTACTCTGAGGAGGTGGTGGGAAAGATGGGTTAGCTCACCGATTGTGTTTGTGTCCAACATCACACCGGGTCATTAATCACCGGCGACTGTGTCCCAACGATGTCTTGGGGCGTCTTGATGACCCTCTACAGAGCTCACTGGTCCTTCCGGTGCAGCTGGCATACCACTCTGTGATGCAGTTGGTCAGGATATTCCTCACCGTGCACCAGTAAAGGTTTCGCGGCAGTCTGCCTCTCTTTAGCTTCCTGATAAAGTTGAGGCATTGTTGTGCCTTCCTGCTGACAGTGGAGGGGTGTGTGGCCCAGGAGAGTCCTCAGTGATGTGCAACCCCCAGGAGTTTAAAACTGGAGACACTCTCCACTGCCTCGCTGTCAATAGACAGCGGGCTATGATCTATTTTCTTTGTTTTTCTAAAGTCCATCACACTGTCTTTAGTCTTGTTTTTGTTAAGAATGAGATTGCTGGCAGAACACCAGGCTCTCAGGTTAGGCACCTTCTTCTTCTTCTATGCTGACTCTATACTGTTAGAGATTAGGCCCATGACTGTTTTGTCGCCTGAGAGCTTGATGATGGTGTTTGTTATGCGGACAGGAAACGGGGGCCTACAGGAGATAGCTCAGCACACATCCTTGGGGAAAACCAGCATTCACGGTGAGAGTGGAAGTTGCTTTTCTGACAGTCTGGGGACGGTTTGTGAGAAAATCCAGCTGCAGATGGTTTTGTTTAGGCTGTGGAGCTTGGACGTGATTCGGCTGAGGATGACAGTGTTGAAGGCCAGTTGACTTGGACCAAAATCAGCCACTTTAAACATGTGGCTACTGACGGGATAAGGTCTACGAGGCGACAGTCATTCAGACAGCTTACAATTTTGTGCTTGGGGAAGGGCAATGTTGGTCATTGATTTGAAGCACATCAAGATAACGGCATAGGTCAGGGAATGGTTGAAAAAGTTGGTGAAGACCTCTGTTGAGAGGTTGCTCATAGCATATGCCCTGGGACACTGTTAGGTTCAGCTACTTGCCCTGGCACTGTGCTGGTCCTCATATTAATACCACTTGTGGACTCATTCATACCGGACTGTTGGAAACTAGCCATTCACAGAAGTCGTGGTGCAATAGCAGTACTGTATTTGTCACTCTGCGCCACATCCTGTATCAGTATAGTTGGATGTTTTGTTCTACTCTGTGGAATGAACAAACAGTCAACAATGTCAAGCAACTCCTGTCGGTTCATTAGGATTCATGTTAATTTGGAGTCATGTTAAACATATATCGAAGACCTAATTCAAGCAAAAATCGACCTGCGTGACCCACGTCTTACCCTGGTTGAGTGGAGGGTCACAGCAGTCTGAGACAGTCATCCATTGTGTATTTTTCTTGAATACGTCAGCAAACTTCCCATGCTGCTCACAGAGAAACCACGAAACACAAAAACTACTCTTTGTGTAAGTCATGTATTGCACACCCCTCCTCCCTGCATCTTTTCTGTAAATTTCTGAATTGTGACATTCCTACAAATGCGTCAGGCCACAGTGACTCTGAGAGACACATGCGTGACGTGCATCAGGATGCAACAAGTTTTTGCTCTGCTGCACATAGTAAAGCACAATCTCCATATTGACATACTGTCCAAATCATAGAAATCTCCTGCTGGCTATGCATACAGTATGTTATGAACTTATTTGCATACAGATTTACAGTGACCAGGGAGAGTAAAATAAATCATTCTGTAAATAACTTTTTCTTCCCGCATGGAATGGACTTGAAAACTATTTTCATCCATTAAATCTCCGATAATAGTCTGCCCGGTGAAAGTCTGTCCCCAAGGGCTGAGCTATGGAAAGGACCAGAGTGTCCTCCCACATGTTTCCAATGGAAATCAGTCAGAATGTTCTCCTCGGGAACATCAGACAAACCTTGTAGTCCAGCAAAGCTTGTGTGAATGGAAACCTTTTGCACATCGGTGTTTTCTGCCTCCATCACAAAGTGAACAAAAGAATGTGTCTGTTAAAGATTACATGAAAACTGACTGATTTGTTGGTATTGGCTTGACAAGGCAAACCCTCCTGTTATCGCTTAACATCGTAGAGTGTAAACATGTTGTGTGGATGGAAAGCCAGAGCGGAAAGCAGTGAATTTGCCTGTGTCTTTGCGTCTACTCTTTGACAACCAAATCTGATGGGTCTCTGTCAAAACATTTGCTCATGTAAAACCACCAGCTTCAGGAAAACGTGTTTTTTATTCACACATCTGCTTATTAGTCTGCAGATTTTATATATTCATCACCGATCAAGACTGTCACAGAAACATTTCAATGTTTGAGGAAAAGAAGCACAAAAGTGTCGTGTCAGTGTATTACTTCACTCTTTAACTGTTGCTTATTGTAATTTATTGTCATAGATATTTGAATTCAGCAAAATGAAGCTAGGGAAGAGGGGTTTGGTCTGTATGAACACATAGGTATAAAACATACTAATACATTTAAAAACAAAATTATTCATACTCACACCAGATTTAGGTTCATCGTGGCTTTTTATTTGCCCAATAGTTCATTTCCAGCCAGAAGAGACAGACTGGTCAAATAATAATTCCCTATAAATCCAAAAAAAAAATGAAAAATGTTGTTCTTAACTGCACCCTCACACACATCCCTGGTGTTATCTGCTCCACAGCAGGTTGCCAGTCTGTCACTGCTCCCTTCATTTAGCACCAGTGGACTCCTACATTCACACAAGTATGCCACCATATACACACCCACACACCCACAAATGTACACAAACAGAACCACAAATTCAGCTTTGGCCAAAGAAAAGGACTATATCAGCCATTTATCCAGCTTTCTAGGGGTCAAAACTTAGGATAAAGATAAGCCCCACGGTGTGCCTTTCTGTAAATACCATTTTCTTTCCGGATTTTTTTTTCCCCTTCAAAATTGCTTAGTTGCTTTTGAAGTCTTTAACATTCAGGTATGGCCTCAGGTAAATGAGCAGTGGGCTCCATTCTGATGTGAAATAAGCTTTAGCCCGAGTATTAAGTTAAACCCTCTGTGTCCTGCTGTGGGGAAACAGACTCCGATCTGCATGCTGCACCCATTCAAGTGAATGTGTATTTGCTGACCGGAGGTAATTGATATTTATAGGACACATAATGGTGTGAATTTAATTAGCAAAACAATAACTTTGTTATTCATGAGGAGAAGCCGGGATCGTTTTCTGCTCCGGAGTAAAATGCGCACATGTCAAGGACCTCACTGTCATTTCAAGAGGAAGAGGGAAGAAGAGCTAACGGTCCTGGCAGGAGAAACCACAGCAGAGCTTATTACTGCTACGGGCTGCTTACTTACACGCTCTTCATTTTTCATTATTTGTTTTGATACAGTCCACTCATTCACGTATATAACGGCGAATGTTTGACTACGAGAGAGCAGATCAGGTGGATGTATGTGATGCACATGCTGCAGGGAGGCTGAAGTGTTTTGTTATTGTGTTTGTTGGTAACATGCAGCATTCTCCACCTCCCATCAATCCACTGACCCCCTTCTCTCCCTCGCTCTCTCTCTCTCTCTTTACTAAATCGCATCAAGTCACACAGACATGCAGGCAAAGAGACAGGAAATCAAGATATTTAGATTTGAAAATAAAACACTAAAAGCTTCACATTTGCTTTCTTCCAGCATCTCCAACACTTGAGACTGAAAGACTGAGAATGCTGGAGAGAAAAGGGAAGAAAAGGTTAATATTAATTATAAAAAAAAAAAATACTTTGGGGTGTGAAATAAGTGGGCTTTGTGTATCAGTGGGTTAAATGACTCAGTGTTAATGTAGTTATGTGACAGGGTGGTGTTGTTACATGTCAGTATTTAGACTTAAACGATGACTTGGCTTCCTTCTTATCTAATGTATCTAAGTAAGAACAATATTAAAAGAGGAAATAATGACATTTATTTGAAATCATTCGCCTAAAGTGTGAAAGAAAAAGGGGCTGATTTCACAACTTTCACAACTAAAAATTGCAAAACACTCTTCTGTTAAATAGTTTCCTGGAACTGCAAATTAGATTTTTTTTTTGCATCTTTTGAGAGGTTTTCATCTAAATATGAGTTCACTGTGTTCTTCAGTGTCCTTTGCAGCTTGTAGGTTGAACATCTTTACAAATGATCTGATATATTATGTACTCAAGATGATCACAGTATAAATAATGTTACCATAATCACGCCTTAAGAACAAAACAAGTGCATTTCTTTTGTTTTATTTGCTTATTTTCATTTTTTTTAAATTATTTGTATTAATGTGAAAGACTTTAACTGTATTCGAAAGGTGCTACACAAATAAAGTTATTATAATTCAGTTGATATTTAAAGTGATGTAGTACCTTAGTAACAGGTGTATTACTAAGAACAGCAATGCAACAAACAGTGTAAAGTGAGTGTAAATAATCAAATCATAGATCAATAATCAAATAATGTAATTAATCAAATCTCAGGAAAAAAATCTATGATTGTTTTTTGTTGTTTTGTTGGAAAGAGATTTGTTTAGTAGGATGCTATAAACTTGTATTTTTCTGTTTGTGTTATATTTTGCAGGGTGAGATCGGAACTCCTGCATGAGATGCTGTGTGGTTTGACTGTGTGTGTGTGTGTTCGGTGTGTGTGTGTGTGTGTTTAGTGTGTGTGTGTGTGTGTGTGTTCAGTGTGTGTGTGTGTGTGTGTCGGCTGCCTGCTGCTGCTGCCGCTGCTGCTGCTCGGTGTCCGCTCACCGTCCGTCTCGTCAGTGTTGATCGGCTCGCCATGGCGGAAGGACGCAGAGAACAGCCGCCTCATCCTCTCCTCTCCTTACCACCGGCTAGCAAGCGACCCTGCCTTCGCCCCGCTCCCCGAGGTCCCGGTCCGGGGCCCGGCCACGGCAGCGGGTTGCCCGGCTCCCGGTACCGCTCCCCGGAGTCCCTCCTGGACTGCGCCGCGAAGGCAGTAGCGGAAAAGTGGGCCTTCGAGAGAGTGGAGGAGCGCTTCGAGCGGATCCCGGAGCCCGTCCAGCGCCGCATCGTCTACTGGTCTTTTCCCCGCAACGAAAAGGAGATATGCATGTACTCTTCGTTTCAGTGCCGCGTCGCCGGCGAGGAGGGTCCGTCCGCGGCCACCGCCGGGTCTGGGGGAGCCGGGTCCGGAGCTGCCACCGCCGGTGGTGGCGGAGGATCTACCGCCGGTACAGCGGCTACCGTGGGGGCAGCCGGAGCAGTGGGAACGGGAGACGGGCTGCCGTTCCGCCGGGGTATCAGGCTGCTGGAGACCGGCTGTGTGGAAAACGTTTTACAAGTCGGTAAGTGGAACATTTGTGTCTGAGTGAATGTTTTGCGGCTCTCACACGCACCGAGGACCGCTGGCGAGTCTCCGCCGCCGCTGCTGGATCTCTACCGGGGATGATTGATGGAAGTTTTCCCTGCCACCGCGGAAAGTATGCAAAGCGTCTCCTTTCGGTGCATTTAAACCCGCACTCGATTCTGCGTCTTTTTTCACTTTGGCAGACTTAACGTGGGACATTTATGGTGTGTTTTTTAGAGTTTATTTCGGCCTGTGTGAAAGGGGAAGCGGAGCCGCGGCTGCTTGCTAGCGTTAGCCGACCAGCTGCTGTTTAAAAATTAAAGGGCTTCCTATTGTGGCTTTTCATTACTCCGTAGCTCTACCGCGGGGCTACTGCGCCTTTTTGCCCCGCTTTGCCTTTACGGTAACTCGTTTTCTCGCCCCGTGAGCCGCGTCTGGGCAACTATCCGCACTTTTGACGCTCCTCTCCGGGGCTCGACGGTGCTGGAGGTGGCCGGAGCCCCGGCGGTGAGGCAGGGGAGGAGGAGGAGGAGGAGGAGGGGGGGAGACGCGGAGGAGGAGGAGGAGGAGGAAGGCTGACAGACGCGGATACAAAAGGAGCCAACGTATAGCGTCGGGGCTTTATTTTTGTTTGTGGCGAATTCCCCGTTGCACAAGCCGTTTTTTCTCAACTCAACATCGGTTGAGGGTGGCTTAGGCGAGGAACAAAGGCGGTTATTGGGTCTCTTACTATGATTAATCCAACGTTAATCCGAAAAAAATCCCCCCACAGCTTTTTGTTTATTTGCTGCTGCTGCTGCTCGGACCGGACAAAGAGCGCAGTCGCCACCAGCGTGGAAAATACACGTTGTTAGGAGTATTTGTGTTGCTTTCCACGATTAAAGTTAACCCATTAATAGCTGCTGTGGAAGAAGAAGAAAAAAAAACAAACACCTGAAATTTCCCTTCACTTGCGCGTTCGCCCGCAGCCTCTCGCAAACACAAAAGGTTTCCAGTTGAAATGATCGATAAGCGTCTCGCATTTCCAGCGCTGCAGAGAGGCTGTTTCCAAACAAAGGGCCATTCCGCAAAGCTCCATCCCCACTCTCAGCCTCTCTCCCTCCCGGCTCTGCACGGCCACAAAACGAGCCCAGACATTAGGGGGAATTGATGGGATGAAACCGATGCATAGTCAAAAGAATGAAAGAAAGAGAAGCAGTCTTTTTATGGTTACCGGGAGGATTTTTCTCAGGCCATATGGTGTGAGAGCTACTGGAGCTTGTCTGGGGTTTCATGTTGCTCCAAGGTATCAAGGGGGGAGAAAAAAAAAAAAAAAAAAGCTGCAAACTGTGGCTGCTTGCTTTGCTCAGTGACTGCTGCTTGTAATTGCATTTTGCAAATGCTCATTGATTGCTCGCCATAACTGAATTAAATCTGAGATTTATGAAAATGAGATTTAGCTCTCAGAGAGATGTGGCTTTTGATAAGTTTCGCATGTCTGTCCGAGAGAGTCGAATCAGGAAAAAGTTGTGAAAGTCTGGATTTTGAACGCCCCGGGGGTTTAAATTGTGCAAGGACTGTTTGAAAGTCGTAATCGGAGTTGAAGGTGCCCGAGCAAGTTGTCGGCGATGACTTTCTGTTGGATCTTTGAGCGGTGCAGTCTCACATTTGTACCAACGTAAGGCCCGGTGTGTGTTCAGTGATTCCAGAGGCTGCGTCCCACTGGGTGCAAGACTTCAGTTGAAAATTCAAAAACAAAACAAAGCATACACCCGTGGGCAAACACTTCCAGTCCTACCTGCCTCACCGGCGATACGTTTCCAATCTCCCTCAAGGTCAATCCTCGCAGGCTGCCGCATGGTTTTGTCTTTCTGTCAACAAAACACTAGATGGGCTAAATAGCTGTGTGACATCAAGATAAGACTTGGCTTGCTCTTCGCTTTGTGAGCCATGGGAACCGGTTGCTGTGGAAGGTTTGCTAAGTGACTTAACAGGGGAACAATTGTTTTGTTTTTATTTTTTTTCCACGTCTGGATTTTGATAGGTTGGGCGACCGTGCACGCTCACTGCACTCATTTAGGATTGTGTTACGCTGCTGTGAACGACAGTCTTAAGGCTGCTTTCGCCTGACGTTGCATAATATAATTTATAATAGTGGCGGCGCTCGCTTTGTAGGGTAGCGAGGTGGACAAGTCTCTGGTATGCTCTGTTACAGGAACTTTGCAGGGGAACGAGACCGGGCTGCGTGCTGACACATGCATGCTGATGATGCATGGTTTGAAATATGGTATCTCGGGGTATTGCGCTCTGGAAGACTTGCGTTCAACTTTTGAACCGCATGCATGTGAATGGTTGGGAGGGGGGCTTCAAGCTGCGTCTGTGGGTTATATCCATATTCATTTAGTGCTCAAAGTCAAGACAGAGCCATCATCCGTCTGCATCAGTGTCAAGTGACGCTGTGCTGCCTTTGACTTTTACCAATTTGGGGCAAATCTTCTATGAGAACTTCTTTTGCATTCTTTCAGTGGGAAAAAAAAAACCAGAGAAGCCGAAAATACAGATGTGATGAGCCCACAAGCCACGCTTTCATGAGATCTAATATTATTTTTTGTTATTCCTCACAGCTATCACAAGCGCAGCAGGAATTCGTGTTCCTATAAACTCATGCTCATCTTTTGACTTGTTTTTGTCCCGAGTTTCTCAGAATCGGTGCGCCTAGAGCAAGATTTGGAGTCTGTCTTGTTTTATCAGGTAATTTTGGGATCTGGTGCTGTGGAATCCAGACTGGACCGTAGTTGTTTCTGTGCTGGCTCGCCTCTAGCTGCTGCTCTTTATTGCCTTTAAAGTTTGCACAATCTAACCAACCCCCCCCTCAAGCCAGCTGAGTAATACTATAATAAAAGAGAGAGAGTCATTTCGGTTTAAACCCATCATCTCTGTCATTTAAAGCCTCCGCGTATGCGTCGACAATTAAGAAATGAGTTGACTGCTGTGTCCCTTAGGTGCCCTCTACCCTTTGTGCATTAAAGGCCTTTGTACGTCAGCCTCTTTTAACCGTAACGCCGAAGGATTGAAGCGACGTGAGCTCATCAACAACTCATCGTCCATGTGTTCATAATAATCTATTCCTCGCTCCGAGTCATAATTAGAATAATCAAAGCAAAGCGTGCTTGTTTTTGTAACCCCCCCTCCCTTCGCCTTACACACTGCACATACGCACACATGCTCGCCCAGAAGCCCCCTTTTTGCCGGAGCCTTTATGAAGTCCTCAGAGAGCGGGAGGAAGGGATATAAGTGGAGGGAGGGAATGGAGGGGGTTTCTTTAGCTTTGAGTCAAGCTTTGGGATTATTGGGTCATGCTTTGTTACCCAGCTGTAGAAAAACCCCTTGTTCACAGAAAGAAGAGGGGGGGTTGTATATGTGTGTGTGCATGTCACTGTCTCTGCGACGTTACATAAAGCTGTAATGGGTCGCTGGCGCCGTTTGAAGCAGCGGTGACTCCGACAGAGCCCGGCACGAAAGTTGAACGGGATTAAAGTGTACGGGACAGTGAGGACGCGAAACTCCAGAAAAGTCTTAAAAATGGTGCTCAAGTTCTGAAAAGTACCAAAAGTTAGAGTTCCCTCAGGCTAAGTTTGTCCGTTTCTGTTTAGCCAATGAAAAGTTTTTGGGACATCGATGAATTCCAGCAACGTCCGTAAGCTTCCATGCCTGATTTTTCTTGTAAATAACCAAGAAACAAGAGTCAAATGGAAAGGCCCAATCAAATCATTTGATTAATGTCCAGTAGGGACGCAACTAAATATAGTTTCGATATCAAATAATCAATCAATTATTCTGTTGTGCTGAACTCCGCCACGAAACACGGAAAAGAGCATCAGTTTGGATCAGTTTCTGTGTCTCCCATCACTTACAAATGTTTCAGTTGTGCTATTCCTATGGAGATCCCTGTTATCGCTGTATTTACTCAGTGTTGGTTCATGATTTTTCACAGCATGTGTGTGTGTGTGTGTGTGTGTGGAGGATGGTTGGTCTTGCCAGTATTTCCTCAGATGTAATTTCCTGGCAGAATGGCCGCGGGGTTCCTTGTTGTGGAAAAGCTTGCGAGCCTCTGGTGTAAATCCGCTCTTTGGTTTCTCAAGAGCACGTTGCGATAAAAGACAGAAGGAGGCGGTGAGCTCATCCTCGCTTGCCTCATCTCCCATCTTTCTTCCTGACTCGAGTCTCAGGACTTGAGTCCACCGACACCGCTCACTTTTCATCTTTTCCTTTCACAGCTCTATCACCGAACCTGTCTTTTAGTTTAACTCCTCTTTTCTTTCTCTTCTCGCTCCATCATCAGCCTACATGGAGCTCCATGTGTTTTCTATCTGGCTCTTTTATGTCCTTCACACACTCTCCCCCTCCCCCCCCCTCTCTGTTTCTGTAACTTACATCAGTAAAAGATGACTCGCACTTTAATCATATTCTGTCTGTGAGCTCCCTCATGGTAAAGCGCTGTTAGTCGGGCCAAAACGAGATGTTAAACTTTTTTTTTTTTTCTCTCTCTCTCTCTCTTTACTTTCCCTCCACCCCCCTCCCTTCTGCTGCTGGTTGAGGAAGTGTTAGTGGTTTCTGACGGTAGGACTGGGGGAGGCTGGAAGAGAATCAGTCATGAGTGAGAGAGGGATGTCAGGCGGTTGAGGACGCCGCTCTGGGTGCGCGACTCAGCGGTGTTTCCACACTGCCGGGATGTTGGTTCAGGTTCTCGTGGGCGACCTTGAGTAACTTCCCAGAGGTCGGACGCCGGTATGAGCTGGCGGATGGCGAGCACTTGTGTTGTGTTATTGGGTTTTCAATGCAACATGTGCTGC